>NC_056748.1:714148954-714218954 GCF_019279795.1 Protopterus annectens | reverse complement strand
CCGCTAATTAAGTAGAATGAGGAACTGACTGTATGTTAAAATTAAATGAATTAAGTTAGTTGTTGATCTGTTTATAATCACACCCTAAAAAGTAAACACTTTGAATGACTGAATTCAACTTTCTAAATTAAAGAGCAGTGATGTGGTCTAGAGTTGAATGTTTCCTAGAAAAAATGTCAGACATATGTCATTAAGGAGCAACAATTGGCAAGGAAAATACAGTAAAATTAAAACAAACAGAAAAACTTTTCTGAGGTATTACATAAACAATGGTGTGTGAGAATAGATGTTGTAAGACCTACACACTGGCTTGTCCCTGGAATACATTTGGTGACATATAGGCAGCATCTAAAGGAATGTGGTATGTGACAGTACAGCTATGTAACTTACGCACCATAACAGTAAATCTTTGCAGAAAGATGAATGTAACAATAAATTATAAAATGTGGAAAAAACCATGTTTTGGTCCTCTCTCTGTCTAATTAGATTTTTCCATCAGCTGTTCCATTATTTCCTGTTGAGATCAATAGTCAAAAGCTGTGATTAAATACACTTACATAGGTGCATGCTACACACACACACACACACACAAACACACACACACACACACACACACACACACACACACACACACACACACGTACATATACATACACAAAAACGCATACGTCATGTGCTTCAGTTCACTGTCTGCGTTTGCCTGTACCACGTCCCATTCTATGAAGAAACCTCTGAGGATCTCCTTTCTGTTCTCATTCAGTGTAAATATGCCACTTAGTTGCTACCTTTTCTTCTTTATTGCCCTGTCAAATTATCTACCCAACTTCCCTGTACACCACCATCCTATCTTTCCTCATCATTGGATATATTAAGAGTATTATACCCACAAACACTCCACATGCTTGGTTTCTACTATCTGGAATTATCCTGTTACTAATTTCTGTGAATCTGTTATGTTTAACTTTTTTTCTGCAGCAGTTCTTTCACTGCCCCTTCCCTTTTACATTCCTTCACTATTCTAACTCTTTTACTGGAGTCACCTCCTGTTAACATCTTTAGTGCTTCCTACTCTTCTCTTATGCTTCTCCTACTGTCTTCAAATTGTAATGGTTTCCTTCACCCTACACTAAAGCCAGGTGTTTTGACTCACCTCCCTCTGTACTGACTTGGGGTACCCATGGTACCTACACACAGCTATCTTAGTATGCTGCTAGTACTTTGTTTCCCATCTGTTAAGGTGCTAGTCCTTTTTTATAAAATACCATTTTTTTCCCCACTATTCTAATTCCTATGTTGCTCCTGCTGCTGCTGTTGTACAGGTAAAGGCTTTATTTTACTCATCCCTAGTCTTTCCCTCTCTGTTCACTCTGTTTCTATCTTCCCATGTTTCCACTCATCCTTCCTTTGCGGATATATTGACTTTAATAGATCACCACTGCCATCTGTATCCTTGTGGCTGTTTGATGGCATTTTGCTCTACAAGTGTTACATCCAGTTAATTTAGATAATCTTTTTTTATTTTCTACTCTTCTAATAAATGTGCCTTCATCCATTAAAATACATGTAATCATTTTAATATGTAAAATTGTCTAACTTGAAAATATACCCTACTGTCCTTCCCTGCTATAGAGGACACTAGCGATCTCCCACCATTCTGCTAGCATTTCTGGGTTATAAACTGTGATTTACTTCTCCCATTTCCACACCCTTTCCCTATCATGCAGTTTGCCTTTATTTGTTTTGGCTATATTAAAGTGATTTTTCACACTTTTTAAGTGCTCTGGTTTTGTTATGAATGCATTGCAAAAACAATATTATTTACTACAGAGGTAACTGTAGTGTGCTTTCTTTGCTGGCATTATTTCCTAGCTAAAACTGTACAGTTAGAGCTCCTGTTCTCATTCAGAAATGTATTTTTCTATGAAAATCTTGTCCCCCAAATTGTCATGTTAGGTAACAGTGATATAGTAGACCTGGAAATATTGAAGTGTGGCAGGCTTTATTTCAAATACTTTCTCTTACTTTTTCCTGCATTTCAACTGTGACAGGATGAAAACAATGTACATGCAGTCACATTAATTTTTAATCTAATCAATACTGCACTGGGTGTTTTTACTATTTTACATAACAGAACTTTTCAAGGAGTTACTGTTAAGTTTCTGCATCTGTGTTGTACCGCCGATAGCTTCATGCTTGCTGCAATTTGCTTTTAAAAATAGTATGAATGATGTGTTTTGTTTCTGTGGAAATAGTTACTCATGTATTATTTTCAGGTCTAAGCCAAGATAATGATGCAGGTTGTGCTGTGCATACCTCTCACCTGTCCGCAGTATTGCAAAATATCCACAACTGTTTTTTCATTCACAAATGTGGAACATTAACAGCATATCACTGCATACTCAAAGATTCATAGGGGATTACTAGGCTAACGGCTTAAGGACCCTTACAAGTCTAGCCAATATAACCCGATTTTACCCAATATATGGCCCCTAAGGGCTAGAGCATGGCGTGGATTTGTGCCTATGCCTTGAGTACCTTATTGAGTGCCCTGTCCATAAGGAACACAGGTGCTACCCCAGGTGTGAATTTGCAATTCCACATTCATTGATCCAAACTGTGTTTGAAGAGAGCCGGGGAAGGACTTTGCTTAAAGGACCACTACATGCTTCTCTATATGTTTCTTCATTTCTGTCATCTTTCTCCCCTATCTTTTGACACTAGCATGATGGAATAGTTGTCCTGCAAATAAAAAAAAATTTTTTACTGTTTTTCTCATTCCCCTATCTGCACCTTCATTACTGGGCTCCATCTTCTTGCCTATAAACATTTTCGTAGCGCTGTGTTCAGTATGTGGGTGCTGCAACAGATCAGTAACAACGCTCTTTGTTTTCTTTCACTTTTTGCTAAGGGAAAGTTAAAGGACAGCCCATTGTTCAGTCCTTAGGTCCTGAAAATGCCCATTTAAATTATGCATTCAGAAGTTTCTTTCAACTCCTCCTGTGCCTGAAATAAAAAAGCCGGAAGTTATGCAAATTTGGAAACTATTATTCTCTCTGTAGTTGCTGGAAGCATGTGTTTTGTTGATGGACTATTCACTTCTGTTACAGTGGATTAAATTTTACATGGAATTTTTTGACTTTTCTTTATTTCAGGTATGCGAACAGCAGCTATTGCCTATAATATCTCCTTGTTCATTTTAATTTAAAGGAACCTGCAAGACATCTTAACAGTGTGCTGATGCATAGTGTGCTGTGCTTTTAATGTTCTGCAATGTGATTAACTAATAAACACTTATGGCAAACAATTGCATTGCATAACATTAAAATGCTCTTTTTTCATATATTTCCTGTAAGTGTTTCTTTGTAAACTTGTACTTTACTTTATATTCAATGCTGATGCCTGTCCGAGTCTGCAATTAAAGTGTCATGTATTTTATGAGGAACGTACTGATATGAGGGAATAATCTTGCCATTCTGTGAAAATCTGAAAATAAAGAGCCATGTCTGCAGTTTTAATATACAGGTAATATGACTGCTATCCCTCCGCTTCACAGCAACATGTTAACTTATTTTCCAATCTGAGCTCAGTTTAACGGTTACCCTTATTTTACAATGCTGATGTTTAATATTATGTTAAGCTAACAGTCCTTGGTATTTACTGAAGCCTGCGCTTTTATTTTATTGTTTTCTGCACTTATTAAAGTTATTTGAAGTCAATGCAGCCAGCATTAGTAGTTCATTAGTTCCGGAATTCACGGAACCATTTCATTAGTGCCGATGTTGTCTCTTTAGATTATTTTACATTTGCTAAGCAGCATTCATGCTGTTTAGCGAGTGTAAAATAAAAAAAATTGCAGTATAGTAGAAATGTGAGCATGTGTGTGTTTATGTCTGAGTGTATGTATGCACGAAAGTGTGAGTGAGATGATCGAGCTGGTATTTTACACTCACTAAGCAGTGCTTTTGTTGCATAGCGAGTGTACAGGTAAAAGAATGAAAAGTATGGATGTATGTGTGTTTATATTTGTCTGCGTGTGTGAGTGTATGCATGTGTTTGTGTGAATGAGCATGAGAGCTAGTGTGTGTGTGTGTGTGTGTGTGTGTGTGTGTGTGTGTGTGTGTGTGTGTGTGTGTGTGTGTGTGTGTGTGTGCTCCTATGGATGTATGCTTGTGAACAGTTAGTGACCTGACAGTGGCAGCTATTGTAAACTTAGAAAACTGCTAGAATAACAGGATTTATGTTAGCATACATTTTCGGAAGAAATTAATAAGAATTCAGTAGCTCAAATGAATGTCATTATTTAGTGCCTTCAGTCCTCGGGCATTTATCACAAAACCACACATTTTATGAGGAAGGCACCACTAATATGATGCAAAATTGTGGACAGTTGAGAGGTATTAAGCATACACAAAACCTCAAAAAGACTTAACAAATTTTAAATATTACTCCTACGTCAAAGCTGCATCAATAATCGGATTTGTGTTAAACGTGTGTGTTTGGGGGACAAGTAAGCTCGATCTAGCAGTGGCATCACTAATGAGGTGTGCATACCTCTGGACCTCTCAGCTCAAGGTATTTGGATAATACCTAAAAGAAAATCACAACCTCTTGGAGCACGAAATCTGGACTAAGTCTAAAATAAAATAACGGGGCCCAGAAATAGGGACAGATTTTAAATGGTCTTCAAATAAACTTAGAAAGTTGGTAGAATAACAGGAGTTGTGTTAAAATTGCATTTTAAGAAATAGATGAAGTTTAAAGCTAAAATGTATGTCATTATTTGGGGACTTCAATTCTCAGTCCTTTGCCAGAATACTACAAATTTTATGAGGAACACAGCAATAACAGGATGCAAAAATCTGGACAGTGGATAAATATGAAGGGGGTTTGTGTTGGCATAAGTATTGTGGTAAGCCACGGTGGTGCAGCGGTAGCATTGTCACCTCACAGCAAGAAGTTCTCCCGTTCGATTTTTGGCTGGAGTGCCTTCTGTGTGGAGTCTGCATGTCCTCTCCACGGTCAAGTGGTGTTCGAAAGGCATGCGTGAAATGGGCTTGTCTTCATTGAAGGTTGGGCATTGAGCTGGCACCGTAAAAATCTACTGCCAATCATTAGTGGACTGGAGTTCTGCTGTGGTGACCCCTAACCAGGAAAAGCCGAAAGAAGAAGTGTTGGCATAAGTATTGCAGGGTATGATCAACGTATCAGTGTCAGCAGAAGTAAAGAGGTCTGCTTACCTGTTGACCTCTTAGCTCAAGATATCTGGATAAAGCCAAAAATAAAGGGGCCATACCTCTCAACCTCTTGGAACAAGAAATCTGGACCAAGCCTAAAATTATCAAGTGGGGTACTGTATGCTTTAGCCAGATCTAAGTAGGCAGTATGCCCCACTTTCCCCTTATACATTGCCTTAATGACCTTTTCACAAAAGTCCAGCAAATTCATTTAATATGACATTCCTTCAACAAAACCAAACTGGAATGGATCTAGCATCTGGCAGTCTCCTATGTCCTAGGTGATACTTTACATGGTATTTCTTTCCATGGCCTTGCAAACAAGACTATTCAGCATAATGAGTCAGTAGTTCCCAGGAGCTGTTGAAGGTCCTCCTTTATGAAGGGGATGACTGTTGCAGTCCTCTATTCATGTCACACACAGTATGTTTTAAGACTATATAATTAAATAATGACTAAAGGAGTCCTGTCAAGCCATATTTTGGTCTGTTCAGGAGGCAACCTGTCGGAGCCCATTGGCTGTGTTCTTGGCTTGAGTGAGAACAGCCGGTAGGGGTTCCATAGTTGTAGTTGGAGGGGTTATGTTTGAGTTTGTTTTTGAGGGGATGTTTAGGGTAAGAGGGGATGTTTGGGGTAAGAGGGGAGTAAAGCTGAAACTGAATTTGTTTGCTATATCTCCAGGCTTAGTGAATCTGGCACCATTAGACACAAGTTCAGGACTGTGTTCTGCACTTGAGGTTTCTGACTTAGCTGTAAAAGGCCTTATGGCTATATTTCACCTGGGAGGCTATCTTAGCCTTGCAGCCGGCTTTGCTTCACCTAATTAACACTCTTAGTTGCCTATTAACTTTGAGCGAGATCTGTGTGATTTACCCTTTCTGATTTTTGCTATAGTTTTTTTCCCTTTTTTGTAGCCTGTTTAATTTAGGATGCCAAGATACTGAGTTGTTTCTACAGTTGTTTCTCAGCTTACTTGGTAGGTAAAACAACATCTATGCATGCATTGATAAGCTTGTACAGAGTCGCTGAGAGCAATTCAGCTTAGGCTGCTGTGTTGTGTGGGTTTGGAGGGGCACTGAATCCCAGATTGGGAGGGTGGCCTAATGGTTAAGGTGATTGCCTTACAAACACAAGGTACAGGGTTTGAGTCTCACAAGGGATAATTGGCTAGGCTTAAAATGGCTCGCAAGGGCAGTTAGCCTACTACTAATCAATGAACCTAAAGAATCCATCACTAAACTTAAAAGGTAATTTGCCTTGGAACAGTTACTGTTACAGTTTTAATAGGATTTTGGAGTTGATTTTGAAGGAGATGCCTTTCTGGTCGAACTTTACCATGGAGGATGAGACTGGGGGAGGGGGGGTAGCATTCTCCAATCCTCTATTAGGTGTATTCACTATCTGTCTATCTACTTATTCATTCATTAATTTACTTATTTATTTAGGCAGGCATTTGTTGACTGGGTAAGTCCAAGTGAGCTAAAGGCCATTTTCAGCAGAGGCCCGGGGAGAAAAGCTCCATAACAGACATGTTGACATATGGTTAAATAATGCTTTTACATAATAAATCACAACAACAATAAACACATTTTGAATTTTGATATCTCTTACTCTATCTAAATTGTACATAGAGAAATATATAATAAGATAGGGGTAAGCAGTAACATATGTGAATTTCAGCAGTATAGAGACACAGACCATTAAGGTTAAGAGAGGGAAGATGAAGAAACAATATGACAGTAGGACAAAAGGAGAGTCATGGGGGGAGCTAGAAGGATAACATGAAGGAGAAAGAGGTTAGTTTCAAGGGGAGAAGGAAAGTAAGCTGGTTAGACTAGTGTAAGATGGGGTAGTAAGGGAGGAGAGAGGAGTTGTGTGTGACTTTGGAAGGGGCAAATCCAAGATTTAAATCAATTTTCTTTTAGAGTTTTATTTTTTTTGAAAATGTTAAAATTAGTTAAGGTTCTAATGCGAAGAGAAAGCTTGTTCCAAGCATGGCAACTGAGTAACTGCATAGAATATGGCCAGTAGTCTTATTCTTCCTTGACACAACCAGGCTGGGTTAGATCCATTGTCTGGAGGTTTCCAACGTCATTATTAAATAGCAAATAGACTTCCAAGAGAAGTTGTTCTAAGCTTCTAAGGGTACGCTTGGGGGTATAACAGGTAATTGGAAAAGGGAGAGGGGCAGGAGGTGGGTTTGTTTAGAATGGAGTGAGCATAAAGCAATTGGTTATGCAGCAGTTGTTGAGGGTGTTTGTATTTAGAAAGTCCATTAATCTCTGTGCCTATATTTGAGGCCATGTAGGTTTACCAGTCTACATAGGGATAATTAAAGTCTCTCATGAGTAGGGTATTAGATTGTATGGTTAAGTGTCTCCAGTTCCAAGTATGCATTTTAAGTTTATTGCAATATGGAGGGTGACCGATAACTGCCTAGTATATGCTACAGGATTTTGACTATGGGGATTCGCATGTACATGAACTCCAGCACATCATCCTGTTTGATAACCCCAGGTCACCTTCTCCTTTAGTCCTCGTCTGTGAAGCTGCTAGTCTAAAAGTCTGGAAGGCACCTAAACCTTACTGCATATGTGTCTGTATTCTCAAGTGTGAAAACTGTGGATGTTTATTCAGGTTCTTGGCATAAAGCAGCAACACCATGAGGTTCAGCTGTCAGGAGTGTTTTTTTTTTTCCTTTTTTTTCTTTCAGTAGGGCCCAAACCCCAAAGTGCATGGTCGGTAAATCACCTAGGATTCAGCATACAGTGGCAAATAGTGAGGGTAGGTCACTTACTAACTCAGTTTACATACTTCTCAGGACAGCGTTGCCCCCCTTGTTGCCAGTGCACCCATGGGCATTTTATAGCCCACCGTAGATCCAGTCATGGGATACTGATAAACTGGCCATATGCTTCCATCACCCCCTAAGGAGTTGCAGGCTTGCAATGCCATACCACTCCTCTCCTGATCCAGAAGTGGTTAAACAAACTCTGGTAGCACTGCACACAGTCAGGGCTCTGTGCCTCTGAAGCAACGGCTCCAACTACATGCAGACTCTGAAAATGTTTTTTTTTTCTATGGCAGTGGAGTTCAAGTCTCTTGGATGGAATGATAAGCTACACTGACTGCATTCTTTTTTTTTTTTTAGATGATATTCACAAGTGGTAGTTGTGACAATAATTGGGCTCATTCCAAGTTGCTGGTTGCCACAAATATTACTTTTTTGTCACCTGGCTGCTCCTGTCTTTCCTTGGCTAAAAATAGCCCCTGACAGCCTTCTGCTGGGTATGCTTCCTCTCACAGTGTGTGTGTGTATGTATATATATATATATATTTTTTTTTTAATGTCTTTATTCTCAACTGTCTTTTGGTAACTCTTGCTGAATAGCAGATGTTTACAGGTGATACCCAAGTACTAAACAGTCACATCTGTAGCCACCCAGGCCTCCACTACAAATAGGCCACAATCTAGGGAGACAACCAGGTCCTCAAAACACAATGACATATGTAATCTGAATTGAAAGAGTTCTAATGCTGATAACTGGAAATGGAGTACTGTGACTGTATGGCTTTAACTTTTGAAGTACTGTTTTTAAGAATCCATAAGCAGAGGATATTCTCCAATGTGGAGTTAATCACAACAGTTTCAAGAAAGCTGTGAACCCCAAAATATTCATGTTCCTGGACAGTACACATAAAAGCACTGCTTGTATTTTACTCACTTTACTGAAGCAGTTTTAGATTGTGTAGCACAATGTCACAGGAACTTCTGAGAAATGCAATTTATTTACTTGCATTGGTTGAGTGGCATTGCCCCAGCTGTTAACCCCTTTTAATGGAGTCACAGGGATCACCCCCAAGGTACAGTACATATGTAAAGAAGTAGAAATTCTGCTGCCAGAAGTTGTTGCAGTCAACTTCTTTAGTAGCTAAGTTTCAAAGGGGGTGGGGGGTCTGATGCAATCCCAACACAAATGTCTTAAAGATTTTTTTTTTAATTTACAATTTTCAAGGAGGTGTAATGTATTTGCTATAGTCTGTTACTGCAATTAATAGGGCTTTTAATAATAACATCCTAATCCAGCGTGTAAAATAAGTTTGTTAGTCAGCTAAATCCTGAGCTTAAAATATGTGCAGGACAGTCAAATGGCAAGGGAAAAGCAGTTGCAAAGAGATGTATTCCTACTGAGAAAGTAGCATTGTGATTTACTAGCCATTAAGAGAAATGGTGGAACCATGCTAATGTAGTCAGTCGCCAGTATGAACAACAGTGGGCTCGGACATGAACCCTGGTGCCCATCTACTCTGACTAGGAACCCAGCAGAGAGACAAAACACTGGACATACTTGAGTCATTGGGTTCTTGTACATAGCTTGCACTAACTTTACCAATGTTTCTGGCACTTCAAACCACTGTAGTATTGCCCAAATCAGCTTTCTTGGGACCTTGTCATATGTTTACTCAAAGTCCAGCAGTGCTCATTTGGACTCTTTCCTCATATCTCTTGTTTGGGTAAATATTTATTGAGAGCCTCCGCAAAAGTGGGTGTATGGTTTGTGTTTCTATGTGTGGGTTGTGATGGTTGTTTTTTTGGAGGGCTGTATGTTCTATGTAGTCATGGATAAAAGAGTGCTTAAAAATGTATAAGATACACCCGATACTGATATACTACATCGCAGCAACCATGAAAAAGTATGCTTTGTAGTTAAGCCATGATAAAGGACAGATTATTATTTCAGGGCTAAAAATCCAAGGGGTATATTCCAGGGTGACTTTCTGTCACCATCGCTCTTTTACCTTGCCCTTAACCCAGTAAGCTGTCTACTTAACAGATTAGGTCTTGGCTATAATTTGGCTCCCAGAAAGCAACAAAGTGTAAAGACTTCTCATCTTCTCTTTGTCGATGATTTAAAACTGTACAGCTCATCAGATGAGCAACTGAAAGTAGTCAAAACTTTTTCAGATGATATAAGAATGTCATTTGGTCTTGATAAATGTGCAAAAGCAACCTTTAAGGAAGGAAAGCTGCAGCACCATGAAAACATCACTTTGGGACAAAAATGTGATATAAACAACTGCAGTAAGAGGGAGTGTATAAATATTTGGGAATTGAAGGATAAACAATAAAACATGAACAAATGCAAATGAATCTTAGTATGGAATATTTTAGAAGACAAATTAATCCTAAAAACAAATAGTGGGAGACAGAAAAGACCAACCAGGCTAGGAAGGAATACTGGTTGTCTAACAAAGAAGCTTAAGGAGCTGCAATAGCAGAGAAAAGGGCATTGGAGGCACTCTACAAGCTTTTGGAAAGAGACGCAGTAGGTGGCTCAAAGAAACTACATCAGGTTGCAAGCCAGACAGAAGGTAAATAAGACAGTCAGACCCTTCATAAAAGGATGCTAGCAACAACCTGCTCAGCAGTCCACAGGACATCAAAGGCAGATGGAAGGAGTATTTCCATCAGTTTAGGACTGACTAAAACCACACAGAAGCTGTACTTCCCCAGAAACAGGATACGATAAGAGAGGAACAAGAGCTCACCCTGTAAGAAGTAAAAATATCACTAAGGATAATGAAGTCAGAAAAGAAGCAGGCTCAGATATTGTCATAGCAGACAAAGATGCTATATGAGATAGGGGAGAAATGGCTTCTGAGGGTACTCCTAGAAGTGTGGAGGGAAGGGTGTATCCAAGATGACTGGAGAATAAGCATACCTGTGCCAGTGTACAAGAACAAATGGGAAATCCATAACTGCGAGCAGTAGAGAGACATAAAACTCCTGTCACACTGGATGATAGAGAGGGTGATTAATAACCAGATAAGCAGATTAATAGAATATAAAGTGGGTGGGTGGGTGAGCAGCTCAGATTCAGATCAGAATGCAGCACAACTGACACAATATTTGCAGTGAGTCAAGTAGTTGAGAAGAAGCTATAGATTTATTTTAATTTTATTTATTATTTTTATTTATTTTAAATATGTTGACCGGGTTTGTCCGACTGAGCCACTGGCTCATTTTCAGCAGAGACCCGGGGAGAAAAGCTCCACAGTGAGATAAAAATATAAATCAGATACAGAAACTTAAAATACAGTTCAAGTTACATATACATAAAAAGATGATACATCTAAATCTCAAGATGCACTCACTCGAAGCTCTCCTCAAAATGGAGAATGTCAACATCTGTGCTGTAATGGAGACCTGGTTTAAAGATGCAGAAAGCACCCCTGTGCTCCCAGGCTACAACTCATTCCATACCTTATGGCCCCAGAATAAGGCCAGAAGCTCCAAAGGCAGTGGTGTCTCCATATTCTTAAAGGATACACACCCCTCTAGACTGGTAGTCCAGTATAATGCATCCCAAATACTTCAGGTACAACTAACACTGGGTAAGATGTTGATACAAGTCATAGCCTGCTATAGAAACCCAAACATTCCCCGACTCTCACTCCAGACTCCTAAGCACCATGTAATCTATCAAGGTCCAACCCAATACTCTCATACTGGGTGACTTCAACTACCCTTCCATCAACTGGGAAAACTATTCAAGTACCACTGTACAGGACCAATGCTTTCTGGAATTTATCAATTCCAGTGCCCTGGACCAGCTCATTCTGACCCCCACTAGAGGAAGCAACATCCTCAACCTGGTCATCACCAACATGTGACACCATTGGTCCACACCTATAGTCAATTTCTCCCTGGTTAAATCTGACCACAAACTAATCACCATGGAAATCTCCATCTCACTCACTTCCCCCGCTAAGGTGACCACCCTGAAAAACTTCTCTAAAGTCAACTTTGGGCTCCTAAAAACAGAGGTGGCTAACTTCCCAGCACCCATGCCAATGGAAAATAGCTGCATGACTGCCAAATCATACACCAATACACTGTACGAGCATATACACAAATGTATGGACCTTGCCATACCAAACAGAACTAAGACACTCTCCTCCAAAAAAAGGAAGCCAATCTGGTGGTCTCCAGCCATCAATAAACTCTACAACAGAAGGAAGAAACTGTTACAGAAAAAATTAAGTCACAAGACTGGAAAACCTCCCTTATCAGTCTCAACAAAAAGCTGAGATCCCTTATCAAATCCTCTAAAGCCAGCTATGAAGACATAATTCCGGCTAACATCAAAAATAACCACAAAGCCTTCTACAGCTATATCAAAAACCTCAAAGGCAATACCCAGATTTCCTCTTCAGTTATTGCACAATGGCACCTCCTATACTGAGCCAACATATATACCCAACATACTGGCTGCCAGATTCAGTGCCAGCTTTACCCCTGCCCCCAAGGACCCTATCACAATACCAGAAGAAAGCCTGGTACCCACCATTTCTGTGGCACAGGTAAAAGCTGCATTGTCCAAAGCCAAGAATACAGTGTCCATAGGACCTTATAATATCCCTAGCTGCATCTTACATGAGCTACAATATGAAATGGCACCACATCTGTGTGCCCTGTTCAATCACAGCCTTACCTCAGGCTATGTCCCTAACAAATGGCGCACTGCTGCAGTCATCCCGCTCCATAAAGGGGGGAGCAACTACTGACCCATTAGCCTGATGAGTCTGGTATGCAAAGCTATGGAGTGCATCATCATGGACCTGCTTAACAAAGATATAGGCAAGCTCCAAACTCTTGACCTCACACAGTTTGGCTTTGTCAAGGGGAGATCCTGCCTGCTGAACCTGGTTGGCTTCTTTGAAGCAGTCACCAAGGCTGTGAATGAGGGTAAGGCAGTGCATACAGCCTACATCGACCTTGCCAAGGCCTTTGATACCATTCCCCAGTCAGGTATCATTAATAAACTGCCCAAACTAGGCATCAATCCTTGCATCACTAGGTGGGTTGCAAACTAGCTCAAAGACAGGACCCACAGAGTGAAAGTTACTGATTCCAAGTCAGACTGTCGACCAGTCATGAGTGGAGTCCCTCAGGGCTGGGTCCTGGGCCCACTCCTGTTTGGCACCTACTTCTCAGAAGTCCAGGACAACACAAAAGGACTCTGGCAGACCAAGTTCACTGATGACTGCAAGCTAGGAGTCATTATCAACTCCACAAGTGATGTAGACATCCTACAAATGGGTCCCTTTGAGATCAATGACTGGTGTCAGAACCATGGCCTGAAGCTTAACGCCAAAAAATGTGTTATCATCCCCTTTGGGAAAAACTCAGTTCCCACGAATTACCACAATGATGGGAGCCCACTGACCACTCTGCCACCTCACCTTACCTTCAACCACCATATTGCCACTGTGGTCAGAAAGTCTAATGTGTCACATCTTATATCCAAAGGTTTCGCATCCAGGGAGAAAGAGGTTATCATCCCTCTCTACACATTCCTCATTAGATCAATCATTAAATATAATGCCCTGTTTGGCATGTACCTGACCAGACACCTACAACCGCTGAAGAGGCCACAAAAGTACCTCACAAAAAGGATCATAGGCCTTAAACACATGTCCTAGATGGACAGACTCAAGAAACTTCAGCTGTTCTCAGTCTCTTATTGTCTACTCGCAGGTAATCTCCGCTTGACTTACAAAGCCATGTCTGACCCAGCCCTATTTGAATGCTACACCAAAAGAAATCCCAGTCCCCCTGCGCCAAACGGTCCAGAGATCACAACCGCATTACCACAATTAACAGAACATGCTGGAGGGACAGGTTCATCTCCCAAAGACTGCCCATACTCTGGAATAAGCTTCTCATTCATGTCAAGAAGAGCACCTCGCTGGTCCTCTTCAAGAGAAATCTTGACAAGTGGATGGGATCATTCCAGTTGCCCTACTGGATAGGGTCACTGTGAACTAACATCAGGTGGTACAATGCCTGGGCAGTTTTTTTGGGCTAGGCTTGCAAAAGCTGTAGGGCCATTAGCCTAGTACACACCTATGAACCTATGAATGTGAGATACTGTCAAATGCTTTTTTGTAGTCAGTCTATGCCATACTTAGATTCTTTCTTTTTTTACAATTTTCCTCTGACGTTATTTAACAACAAATGATCCTTTGTTCCATATGACTCTCTTATTGCCCTCCTGCTGTACTGCCACTGTGGAGTTTTCTTCTAAATGACTGTAAACTCTGGCAGCATCAATTCCCATGTATAGTTTATATGTCATCGGAAGGTATGTTACTGGCCTATAATTTTTACGGTAGTTTGTAGGTTCACTCTTAAGTAGGAGCATTGTTTTTCTTGTTGTTAGCTAGGTTGGTGTCTATTAAGGGTGCACTTATAAATAGTTCTTACTCATGGCTAAATCTTCATGCAGAGATGTTAATACTTTTAACCTGAAGTTAGGTACTGCATCTGGGCCTGGTGTTTTCCAATTAAAGCCTTTTTATAGCTTTAAAAAGACAGTACCAGATACGGAGGTGAGAACACAGCGTCAGGTTGAACTACAAAAACTCAAGATCACCAATTGACAAGTATAGCGTTTATTCCAATAATCCAAAGTTAATTCGAGTAAGCGCTTTCACCTACTAGGCTTCTTCAGACTCGTAGACAATATAAAACAAATAGATGAAGCTTTTATATACTGAAATAGGCGGGAAAATGTTAATTGAATTAAAACACTTAAATAGCAATATAAAGTGTATACTAATCTAAATGAAGTTAAAAACAAGGAAATCCCTATTATACATTTCACTACTAGTTAGAAAGATCTTACATTCATATTAAAAATTAAATACATTCATTAAACTGAAAAACAAACTATAAACTGCTATTATCTGCTACATACTCTATTCCTATCTGTTCAATGCACTTAATGCACTTAATGCCTATAAAACATAGTGAACCAACAGCAATAATTCAATAAACAATATAAAAAAACATCATAAGAACATAATAAAAATGGAAATGCAGGTGGTCATGCCAAAACTGCTTAATAGAGGGCTGTCACATAAAATTATAATGGTTATATACATACTAATGCGCCTTCAATCTTCTCATTTTTAAGAATGGTTTCACAGACAGCTTAGCATTTAGACCTGGGGGCGCATCAGATCTAAATTTCATGATCCACATATTTTCCCTTGCTTCTGTATGTGTTCTTATGTCACCTCCTCTAATATCCAAGTACATTTGTTCTAGTATCCTAAAAACAAAAGTGTGTGTAGGGTCAGTATCAATAACATGTTTTGCAAGTGCATTGCTCTTATGTTGCATCCTTATTGCATATAGATGTTCTCTTATCCTATCTTTTAACTGTCTATTTGTTTTCCCAATATAGAATGAGAAACATTTCTGGCAGGTAGCAATATACACAACGTGAGTAGATAAACAATTACCATATGCTTTCAAATAATATCTATGCTGACTAACTGGATGTATAAACATAATTTCATTGCTAATGAAAGAACAATAATTACAGTTGCCACAAGTATATGTACCACTGGAGGAGTTAGGAGAGTGAACTCTGGATTTATTACTATCACATAAAATCCTTTTTATATTTTTCTTGTTTTTATATCTAAATCGTGGAAATTCTCCTAATCTCTCCTTAACCTTCGCATCCACAGTAAGCACATTCCAATGTGTTTTAACAACTTCCTTAATTCTCCAAGCATCAGTGGTGTAAAACATAGTAAATGCCTCTTCGAGACATTAAATGTCTTGGGGTCTCTGGTAATTGGTTTCTCATTAGAGAAGTATGGTGCTGCTATATCTAATCTCGATTCATTGACCCTTTCAAACTCCTTAGTAATTTCTTGGTCTTTATAGCAACGTTGAGAGAGTCTAAAGTATAAGTCATTCATGTCTTGTTTATATCCAGAATTTGTCGGATTGTATCTAGAGGCCCTCATGGCTTGTCCTTTAATTACATTTTTATATATATGCTGCGGATGCATACTATGGCGGTGGAGGAGTGTATTAGTGTGACATTTCTTCCTATGCACTCCTGTGTTAACCATTCCATTGTGTAATTTTTCCACATATACATCCAGAAAGATAATCTTGGTCGTGGATATCTCATGGCTAAATTTTAGGTAGGATGTAGCACTATTTACCTGATCTACAAATTCTAGCAACTTATCTGTGGGACCTCTCCAAATAAAGAAGAGGTCATCCACAAAGCGTCTGTAGAACACTATGTGCTCCTTAAAGGTGGGTAACTCATACATATAGGTATATTCCCATTCTGCCATGAATAGGTTGGCGTAGCTATTGGCACAAGATGTGCCCATAGCTACGCCATCCTTTTGCAAAAAACATTCATTCTCAAAACAAAAAATGTTATTATGTAGGACAACCTCAAGCAACGATATAAGTAGCATAATCTTAGTGTCAGGTAAATCGGAGACCCTTTCTAAATGTCTGTTTAAAAAACTAATACCGATATTGTTCGGAATCACTGTGAACAGTGATTTCACATCCATTGTTAAAAAAGTAAGTTCAGACACATCAATTACATCTTTCATACAGTCATATAATTCTATTAGGAATTGTTTAGTGTCTTTTAATATAAATCTGTTCTTATCCACAATAGGTCTCAGATTCTGTTCAATAAATATGGAGGAAGGTTCAGTAATCCATCCCCTACCTGCTACGATTGGTCTAAGGGGAGGGTCTGTAGTACTCTTATGTATCTTGGGTCTTCCACTAATCAACGGAATCATAGGTGCTTGCACATCTAAAAAGTAGAATAATTTATTGTCTATAACCTGACTATTGAACAGACCTAATAAGAATGTATGTACCCTATGTGAAAATATTTTCACTAAATCTATATCTAATGGTTGATAAAACTGCGTGTCTTCCAACATATTTAACATCCGTTGTATATAATCTTGATTATTCATGACAACAATACCCCCTCCTTTATCCGCAGGTTTAATGCAGATAGATTCGTCACTAGAGAGGTCTTTCAATGCTCTATTTTCTTGATAAGTGAGATTATATTTATGATTTGTGTATGAGTAATGCCCATCCCTGATAAAATACATATCATCTTCAACTAGTTGGCTAAAAGCAGACAGAAGTGGATGTAATGGGGGAGCAAAAGTGCTAGGGCGATTGAAGGACTATAAGGACTAAGTAATACAATTATCGTAACACATGCATAACACTGCCACACTTACTAAAACATGGTAGGCATGATTAGCGAAATCTAAACCCCTTACCTGTTAAATGTCCGTGATTTGTAGTTTCGATTATTTCTGTGTCAGTGTTTTCGCGTCGGTGAAGTCGGTGTCGATGTTATGACCCAGAACCATATATATATGTGCACACTTATGCAACCAGCTTATTTTACGTATTTTATTTTTTATATTTTTCCCGTAACAAATTTGTTTTTCAATTGAATTGTACAGGTTATAGGTCACATTAACTCATTACATCCGAGTGACGCCTCCAGGTACATCTGCAGTTACTCCCTACTGCTCCGCTAGGCGTCAAATATTACTTATTCATACTTGCATTAATAATTCCAAAACCATGCTACATACAAGGTATCAGAATATTTTATCGTGAAGCATACATGATGGCAAACACAATTATATTGATATTTGACCTCTGTCAATGAGTATTTGTTAGAATTGTAAGGTGATAACTTCATTTTTAAAGTCTCAGGCCACACCCACTAGGAATTAAAGGTGGGAAAAGTTTTGAAATTATTTATTTTGGTCTCATTTTTCTTATATCACAAAAACCTGGATTTTTAACAGGGGTGTGTACACTTTTTATATCCACTGTATATAAGAAAGAGACAGACAGAGGTAGATATGTCTCCATTATATCTTCGTCTATCCACAATCCCTTTTTCCCCAGTTTTAAATTGACTTCTGCATTGTTAACATTCTTTTGGTTGACAGTGCAGATGGTCAACAGTTATGCAATTACACAGTCCTAGGGGCTGTGGAATATGCCCTTTCCTTGGATTGTGCAATCTCAGTTAGTTATATAATTATCAGTAAGTGTGTGTGTGTGTGTGTGTGTGTGTGTGTGTGTGTGTGTGTGTGTGTGTGTGTGTGTGTGTTGGGGGTGTTTACCTTCTCACATATGTAGAAACACAAAGGCTAAAGGAAGAATCAGAAATGAACAGTACATTTCATACAGGATGGTTACTAGACAAAAAATACATGGTTCACAAAGGATATTTTACAAATGTTAAGATGTGCCATACTGACAAACCCTCACCTAGAACACTTTGCATCGTATCAAAGCAACTGAAGTGGCAAATGTAAAATTTATAAAACATAAGAGAACCTAAAAAGCAGACAGAAATGGACAAGTGTCTTCACGTTTATTTTTCTCATTTTTTTTAATATATGAAGGAACATTTATTTTCTAGCCGGAAGCAGACATTCATTACTTGAATAATGTCCCATCATCAACCCAACCATCCAAACACAGCTGCATGAAGGTACGAAAAGTGGAAAACACACATTACTAATTCTGTAATTTTCCTTTGAGCCATTCGTTCATGTCCACAAAAGCCTTTATCTATATATTGTTTTTGAAGATGGGCAAAAGGTACTAGTGTGTCTCCCTGTGTGTGTCTCTTTCTCTCTGTGCATCTGTGTTTGATGATGTGCTTAACTGGGTGTCTATATTCAGACAGTCAGGGAAGTTTGAATTTGTCATTTCCCATCCATTCACCTACAGTACATTTGAAAAAATTGAGAGAAGTATCTTGTTTTATGAGGAGAGGCTAATAATTCCAAAGTAGTAGATAACTCTGTTTTACATATCTACACCTCCAACACTTGGTTACATATGCATGTTTTTATCTTGGAGAAGATATTATGATCTGTTGAGTATGTGTTTATGCCACCAATGGACTGACACATGTACAGTGTGTTTGAGAGGATAGGATCTGCTGAGCCTTTGCATGTAAGAGAGGGCTCTCCCCTCAGTAACGTGTATGACACCAAGAATTGCGACAGGGCTTTTCTTGTGATTTAGACCCTTGATAATCTTGGTGAAAAAATGCTGTGGCCTGAATAGTGTCCATATACAAATTAAGTTGGAATACCTTGACCACTGTGTGTTTGTGTCAAACAGATTTGAAGTATGTTACTTTGGTCTTTATTAATACTATCATGATTATTATTATTATTATTATTATTATTAGTGTTTTTTGACGTACATTGAGGGGAATGCAGTCTGTTATCTGCCTGACTGCTGGGTTTGGTGATGTCTGTGGATAAAAATGACTGACTCTACAGAGATGAAAACTATCAATGGTGTGTCTTTGTAGAACTACTGTACATTTATGTAAAGCAAATAGGAATGTTTTACTTTGGCTATTAGTATTACAATTAGACATGTATGCAGAATTAAAGTGGTGAGAATTGTTGATTATGGGTGCTGATGGATTACAGTGGCAGCAGTATGAATGACCATTTATGGTTAAAAGCTTTAAAATGGGTACTTTTTCATACATTCTGTTTCACTGCTTACTAAAAATAAAAGTTCAAAATTACCAATTTTAAAAGCACACACTAACCAATATTGCTGTATTAAACAAAAAATACAATGTAAAGCAATCAGAATGGTGAAAGAATGATTACACATGTTTTTCCATTATGCCTGAATGGGAGCACTTTGGAAGCTCAGCATTTTATGGCTGAGACCATTTGATCGACATTTTAAAACATTGAACGTTTAAGCGGGCATGTCCATACAGAGCGGAATGGGAAAATTTCCCATTTCCTTGCCGTAGTGCGATCTCGGAATTGGCATATTTAAGAAGCAGGGGGTGCAGGGGTGTTTTGCCCCCCCTGCAAAAATGTCCTACAATTTTTTTTTTTGTTTTACAAATTCGATATTTTAAAATGTTGATCATATGATCTCAGCCATATGAATTTCGACATTTTAAAATGTCGAGCTTGTAAAGTCAATCCGCCTGAACAAGGAGGGTAATAATTCTATGGACTTCTAGCCCAATCAGTGAGGCAAAAGTTTTTGGAAGTTGTGCTTGTCCTTCTCCCTTGCAGTACTGTTGAAAAACATTGTGTACTTTGTCCAGAGAGCCAGATGTGCCTTGAAACACTGCATTAATGAAGACAAGTTTCTATCTCTTGAATCCTGTACTAAAATCTCCTTCACTGTAGTTAAGTGCCCAGGTTATGTATGGATGTTTGTGTGAGTGTGTGTGTGCGTATGCATATATATATATATATATATATATATATATATATATATATATATATATATATGATTATATTTCTCTACATCACCAAATGTAAACAAACTTGTTACATTACAGCTCACCTAAATGAGCTACAAAAGTGTTTTTAATGGGGGGGGGGGGGGGTTCCAAGCACGCCTCTGGAAATCTAATACACTAATTTCTGGGTTGATCATCTGGAGAGAAAAGGATTAACTATTGATGTATTTTAGAGTCAAACTGTTGCATTTCAGTGGTCCTATCATTCATCTACCATAATAACCAAAGAAAAACACCAAAAGTAGTGGCATGAAACAAATGTGTCACAACCAAACCCATGCACTTGTATACTCATACATGTCTATAGCTATATAGATATGCGTAGTATATATGAATTTGTATCAGATTATCCAGTTTTCAGATACTCAAACCTCATTAGGTGGATACTATAGGTTTGATTTTCTGAAAACTCAAAACATTTTATGGAGATCATTGGCAGTGAGGATTGCAGAATTAACCGTTTTCCCTCGACATCTGTGGTGGTGCAGCGGTAGCATTGTTGCCTCACAGCAAGAGGTTCTCCTGTTCGATTTTCGGCTGGAGTGCAGGGAGTGCCTTTTGTGTGGAGTCTGCATGTCCTCCCCGCGGTTGGGTGGGCATTCGAAAGACATGCGTAATGGGCGTGCCTTCGTTGAAGGTTGAATGACGAGCTGGTACCTCGTCAAAAATCTACTGCCAATCATTAGTGGACCGGAGTTCCGCTGTGGCGACCTCTAACCGGGAAAAGCTGAAAGACAACAACAATGTTAATGGGGTTTGAAAGGTTGTGGTGGAATTTGCCTGCCTGCAAAAACATAATTTTTTTTTTAATTCCATTTTCCAAAAAGTCAATATTCTGATCTAAATCCTTACATATGGTTGTATTTATAGATAAATAGATATAATCAATTGATACATCTAAGGGTGTATGCTGTAACCAGTAATTAACAAAATCAGAAAAATCAGAATAACAGTGTACTATACAGCTTATGTAAAGTGGCCCAGCAAAACCATTTTTATTTAGCTTTTTTTTTTTTGTGTACATTTGCTCGATGGATCGCTTTACACATCCTCTCTGATACTCTGTTACTGTAGATGTACTTAGAGCTGGAAAAGAAAAATACTGTTTAGGTATGCTGTAAGGAGCCCTCAACTGATACCTTGCTCCCGACTATAGGGAAAGAAATTAGAGGTGTTAGCAGATGACCAAGGAGCGGGAAAGGAAGTATACTTTCTTATTGATATGGAAAATACTTGAACAGTTTGGTATGGGAGACATTAACCATGTACTTAATGAGAAGGATAAAACAAGGTTATAATGTTTTACTCCAGAAATTAAGAGAGAGTTTGAGTCACCCAGTAGTTATTAACTGGAGAATTAGTAGGCTAATTACAATGGTAGGGAGGTTCCAGAAAGGGGTGCAGGAACCCACACAGAACAAAGGACAGTCAATGACATAAGAATGAGTGTGTAAAGGCCATTGTGCCACTTCCCTCCCTCCCTGGCATTCTCTTATCACTTACATAAAGTCAGATTCTCCATTTCTGTCTCATGGGAACAGGTTGTTTCAGACATATGCGTTTTGAGACTGACTCAGTGGGAAGAGAGCCCCCTTTACAGGGCATTATTCCACATCCCCAGACCAAACCTCTCTGTTCCTTCTTGTCCTACAACACAGGCTTCATTGGGGGAAGGGGTAATATGAACACTTTCTTTCTCCTAGTCGGGAAGTGATTTGCATTAAGGAATGTTTCTGATGAAAATGAAAATGCCTGGAGGTCAGTTATACAATATCATAAAAGGAAACAATTTCTTGAAAATATATACTGAGCAGAGTAGTAGTAGGACATGGGAAGTGAATTCTAGACACATGACAACAGGTGATATCATTTACACCTAACAGTACTCTGCCAAGTGGCAGCAGTGATTAGAGATCTTTCTGCAAGGTTTTACACTGGAATTAGTGGTCCAACAGTGGTGTTGCAAAAGAAAGGGGTTCCCAGTGGTGCTTCAAACATTGCCAGATGTTCTTCATCTCACATTGCTGCAGTCATAACCTGTGGGTAGTCCGCTGTCCTCGGTCGGCCCGAATACCAAAGTGTTAGGCTGGCGTCGGTCATGGGCCTCAGAACTGACGTCAGTACGCAGTAGTACTTAAGCGCATGACCGACGCCATATCCTCAGTCTTTCTTGCCGCATGGTCCGAAGCAGAAGCAGCGTTTGCAAGTGCCATTCGGCGTCCTGAAATTTTCATTTTTCGAGTTTCAGACCGAAGACCAAGTTGGGCTAAGTACCCCGTTGGGGAATATTTTTGTCTTTTCTTGCCTCAGTTAATCCGGATGTCAGAAAAAGTTAATAATTGTATTTCTTGTGGGAAACAGATACCTCATAGGGACTATCACTCTCTCTGTATTCCTTGCTTGGGGCCTGAGCACGACGTAGTCGGGTGTCGCTTTTGCGCTAGATTTAATAAGCGCACCATTAAACGCAGATTAGATTGTGCTAAGCTTGTTTTCGGTAAGCGGTGTAACTACAACATGCCGTCGGATCCTCCGACGCCCGCTACCACAAAGAAGCGAAAGGATAAATCGTTAAAGTCTAAACAGGATGAGTCGTCTGTTACGGACGCCGGTTCTATAGAAACTACGGTTGAATCTGTGGATCCAGCCGAGGTTTCGGCTGAATCACAGGGGGAACCTTTAATTTTACAGGAATTGGCCTCTCAGGAGTTAGGTCAGGCCGAGGGGGCTTCTCAAGTTTCTGTAGTCCCATCATTACAAAAGGTTATTAGGCCTTCTACTTCTGTCACTAAGGGCCCTGCTAAAGCTAGACCTGGTCTTTCTGGTACAGGCATCAGCTCTAGTTCTTTGGGCTCTGTTCCTAAAAAACATATGTTGAAAATGGCAGAGGATTTGATTACTTTAATCAGGGGTTCTATGCCCCCTCCAGACAAGAGGCCTAGGGTGGAGACAGATGTGGAGGGATTGGAGCATTCCTCAGATTACTCTGAGTCTCCAGCTGAGGACATTCAGGATTTTCCTCCCTATTCTGATTCGGATGCAGAGGATTCCTGTCCTTCTGCTTCTCCTCCAGAGGATTTTTCCTTTTCTGAAACCCTGCACTCCATGAGGGAGCATTTCAAGTGGGAAGGTCAGGATTTTTCAGATTCTCGTAAGAGGCTTAGGGAATTTTTGTTTTTGCCACAACATAGACCTTTGGCTATTCCCCCTGTTTTAGATGTTGTTCAGGATGTTTTTTCTGAAGCTTCCCTTAATCCTGATTCTTTACCCCCTGCCCCTGTCAAGCCAGACAGGTATTACAGAGTCCCAGAGGCTCATAAATATTTGTATAAGAGTCCTAGAGCTGACCCGGAAACTATTAGTCAAGGACCTAAGGGTGTCAGGGCTTCTGTAGTTAAGAATCCAGTACCTCTGGATAAAGATTCTAGGGCTTTGGATAGGTGGGGTAAAAAAGTATATACCTCCTCCACGCTAGCTATGAGGGCTTTAAATTGCCAGTTTCATATGCTGAAGTATCAGAACTTTCTGTTAGGTCAGTTGAAATCTAAGGTAGATGCTTTAGCTGAGGGTATAGAGTGTAAGGAATTGCAGAACTTAGTTCATGCCTCAGATCAGGTTGGTAAGCATTCCTTGCAGTGTGGCTTCGATGCTCTTCAGGCTTCTTCCAGGGTGGCTGCCACTGGTTCAGTTATTCGTAGGCATGCCTGGCTTAAGGATCAAAATTTGTCAGAGCATGTTAAAGCTCGGATTTTGGATGCTCCTCTTCAATCTGAAGTTCTTTTTGGTTCTCCTGTGGAGTCAGTTTTGAAAAAAATGGAAGACAAAGCTAAGTCTATGCAGACGGTTAAGGAATTTTTACAAGTACAGCCCCCTAAGTTTAGCAGGAATTGGCCTGCAAAAGGATGGTCTTACCCTTCTTCCGATTTTCAGTCTAAGGGCAGGTCTAGACGTGGTAGGGGCAGAGCTCATGCTCAGGGTTCTTTCAGACCTAGGACTTGGAGTTCTCCTGCACAATCTTCTGGTGAGGGCAGGGGTCAGCCTTTTCGTAAACAGACCCAATGACCTGTATCTCCAGCTGCCAGACTCTTCCTGTCTGGCAGCTCCTCTAGGAGGAAAGTTGGCACTTTTCAAACAAAATTGGCTTTTGGTCACCCAGGACAAATGGGTGCTGGACATTATAAATCAAGGCTACAAGTTTTATTTTCACACCTTGCCTCCTTTCAAAGGCATGCCAGATGTACCTCCTCAGCAAAGGCTGGAGGCTCACAAACAGATTTCTTTACTTTTATAAATGGGGGCGATCCAGGTGGTACCTCCGTCAGAAGTAGGCCTAGGGTTTTATTCTCGCCTATTCCTTGTGCCAAAGAAAGGAAACACTTGGAGGCCAATTCTGGATTTGTCCATTCTCAATACATACCTAGACATTCCAAAGTTCAAAATGTTAACTTTACAGCAACTTCTGCCTCTGCTATGCAAAGATCACTAGATGGTAACTCTGGATCTCAAAGAGGCTTATCTTCACATTCCTATCAGGCCCAACTGCAGGAGATTCCTGCGTTTTCGGGCTGGTACTTTTCATTATCAGTTCTCTGCATTGCCCTTTGGCTTATCTACTGCGCCCAGGGTGTTCACAAAGGTCCTGGCTCCTGTGATAGCCTTCTTAAGACTGAGAGGAATACAAATTTATCCTTATCTGGATGATTGCCTGATTCTTGCTCAAGACAAAGTCAAGTTACTTCATCATCTACAGTATGTAATGGCAGTTTTAAGGTGCCTAGGGTATTCTGTGAACGAAACAAAGTCCAGTCTAGTACCCTCTCAAGACATGTGCTTTCTGGGTGTGAGACTGAATACAGCCTCTCAGATGGCCTTTTTGACCCCGGACAAACAAAGAAATCTTCACCTATACTTCCAGCAATTATCCCTAATGTCCAGGCTGACTGCAAGGACAGTCCTTCAAGCCTTGGGGTTCATGGCATCTTGCATTCTGGTACTTCCCAATGCCAAACTGCATATGAGGAAGCTACAATGGTATCTCAAAAGTGTATGGACTCAACACTGCCACGATTTGGACACTGTCATTCAGATAATACCTTGCATCCAGAAGGAATTCTTGTGGTGGGCTCAGGAATGTCACCTAAACAAGGGATTCTCTGTGACCCGACCAGAGGCGAGTCAGATCTTAACGACGGATGCCTCAGACCTGGCTTGGGGAGCACACTTCAATGGGAAATGGATTCAAGACACGTGGCCTCCCAGACTACAGCATTTGCATATCAACATGAAGGAGATGTTAGCAGTCCAATTTGCCCTGATGGCCTTCAAGGATCTACTTCAACCAGGACAGGTGTTGATTCAAACAGACAACACAACAGTCATGTGGTACATCAACAAGCAGGGGGGAACCCATTCTTACCCCCTTTGCAGACAAGCTATGATTTTGTGGGAGACTGCTCTGAGTTTGCACATCACTCTTCAAGCATGGTTTCTGCCAGGAGCACAGAACTCCTTAGCAGATGTTTTGAGCAGACAAATTGTGGATCCCCACGAGTGGAAATTGGATCCTCATGTATTCCAACAGTTGACAGTGGCTTGGGGAACTCCAGACATAGATCTGTTCACTTCTCCTCTAAATTTCCAACTGCCAAAATTTTGCACAAAGATGTTTCACCCAAAAGCTTGGAAAGTGGATGCTCTATCTTTCAGTTGGAACAACCTTCACGTCTATGCTTTTCCTCCTCTGCCTCTCCTTCCCAAGGTACTCCTGAAAGTCAGACAGGACAAGCCTTGCATGATTCTAATAGCACCAGATTGGCCACGACAGCACTGGTATCCTCTGCTGAGGAGTTTAGTACAGGAGCCTCCTTGGCCTTTGCCACCAATTCCACACCTGTTGTCCCAGGCAAGCAATCATTTTCTCAATGTCAGGGTACAGTCCCTGCATCTGACAGCCTGGCATATTCTGTTTTAGATCCTGGGGGGTCTCAGCTTCCTCAACAAGTTTTGAATGTCATTTTGGAAGCGAGACGGCCTAGTACTAGAAAAGTTTATGCTGATATATGGAGGAGATTTTTTTCTTTGGAGCACAGCAAAGAGCTTTGATGTTTCAGTGCCTAATTTGAGTTTTACACTACAGTACCTTACTGAATTATTAGACAAGGGTTTGTCTTTATCCTCCGTGAAAGTTCATGCTGCAGCCATTTCTGCTCACTATGATTGTGACCCTCCTTTATTTTCTCACCCTTTGTTTAAACAATTTCTTAGAGAGGCAAAGAACATAAGACCCCCACGTAGAGCTCCTACTCCTTCCTGGGATCTCAATTTTGTGTTGGAAAAGCTTACTTTACCTCCTTTTGAACCAGCAGCTACGTCTGAGTTGAAGTTTTGTCCTGGAAGACTGCCTTTTGTTGGCCATTACGTCTGCTAGGAGGGTATCTGAATTACAGGCTCTCATGGCAGTTGAACCCTTCCTGATATTTCATAAGGATAGGGTGTCCTTGCGTACTAACCCTACTTTTATGCCTAAAGTTATTTCTAATGTGGCTTTAAACCAGTCTATTCATTTGCCTACTTTTTATGCTGATCCCCAAAATAAAGGGGAAAAAGTCTTGCATTCTTTGGATATTCACAGGCAGTTACGCTATTATTTGAGCAGAACTAAAGAATTCAGGCAGACTCAACAGTTATTTATTTCTTTTGCTTTGGGTTCACAGGGGAAGGCTGTTTCTAAGCAAACTATTTCTAAGTGGATTGGCCATTGTATTGCTTTTTGTTATTCTCATCATGGAAAGGATGTTCCTGCTGGGATCAGACCTCATTCCACTAGGGCTACCGCCACATCTACTGCCTTCTAAGGGGGTAGCTACTAAGGATATTTTGGAGGCAGCTACTTGGAGTTCAGTGCACACTTTTACTAAACATTACCATCTCCCTCTTTATTCTAAGTCTAGGGCTGGGTTTGCCACTGCAGTTTTACAGGGCATGTTGGCAGCTCCTAATGCTTTTTAGTTTGCCAGCCTCCCTTTACCTTTGCTTTGGGATTCTACCCACAGGTTATGACTGCAGCAATGTGAGACGAAGAACATAGTACAGTTTTGTACCTACCATAAATGTAGATGTTCGAGGATCCACATTGCTGCAGTCCAATTTTCCCTCCCTCCTTCCCCTCTATAGTTTGGGGTTGCTGTGTTTCTGTTGGGGTTCTTATTATGTTATCTAGGTTGGTTGTTGGGTATTTCTATTTTGGCTATGGCCTTTCCTTTTTAGGCCTTCTGACATCTGGGGCAAGAAAGACTGAGGATATGGCGTCGGTCATGCGCTTAAGTACTACTGCTTACTGACGTCAGTTCTGAGCGCCCATGACCAACGCCAGCCTAACACTTTGGTATTCGGGCCGACCGAGGACAGCGGACTACCCACAGGTTATGACTGCAGCAATGTAGATCCTCGAACATCTACATTTATGGTAGGTACAAAACTGTACTTTATGCATTACAGTTGATTATAATGACCAAATACACAGCACCGGCTTCACAGTTTCTAACATGTGCCAGATAAGTCAAATATGCCTGTCTCTGGATTCAACTTCTGGAAGATGAATTTCTCAGTAAGTGTGCATACCTGGTGGATTACATATTGGTGAAAAGTGTACCTGGAATCCAGAATGATACTGCTATTGTGGTCTTATGCAGGGAGCAGAGGATTTTGTTGACTGTTCTTTAGTATATTTCACAGTTGTGTATAAATGCCATCCATTATGCCTGCCTTTCAGTTTGGTGACGTGTCTTTTGTGCTGTCACTTGCATAAGTAGTCTGTATGGTACACATATAAGAAAATGAGTAATTGATACTCAGAGCTGTTGCACAAATATGGATGTAAATTTGTTTTGATCTACTTTCTGGTGTCCTGTCCATGCTTGGATATAACTGTGACACAAGCACCAGTGAATATTCATGAGTACTGCATGTCCTCCCCATGGTTGGGTAGCGTTTGAAAGACATGTGTGCATAAATGGGCATGCCTTTGTTGAAGGTTGAGCTTCAGGCTGGCACCTCGGTGTTTCATAAACATCTACTGCCAATCATTAGCGGACCAGAGTTCCGCTGTGGCGACCCCTTACCAGGAAAAGCCATTTTCAGTTTAAAAACTGGTTTCCTCTGTTATTCTGCTCATACCTCATCTGATGCTATTTTTAAGAGTCCTGAGAAAATGCTAAGCCATTGTCTGGTACTTAAGAAGACTGCAGTGGTGGTGCTGTGGTAGTGCTGTCGCCTCACAGTAAGACGTTGTCCTGTTCGATTCTCAGCTAAAGCGTCTTCTGTCTAGAGACATGCGTGAATGGGCGTACCTTCGTTGAAGGTTGTGTGTCAGGGCTGGCAACTCGGCACGTAAAAATCTACTGCCAATCATTAGCGGACCAGAGTTCCGCTGTGGCGGCCCCTAACCGGGAAAAGCCGAAAGACACAACAACATTGTCTGGGACTTAAGGTTCCCATGCATATGCATCCCACCTCCTTTTTCATCTTCTGTTGCTGAACAATCAATTGAAGTTAGACTGAAGAGCCGTGATGTCTGCATAATGAATTCATCTCCTCAGCATGATACCTGTTAGCTCAGCTGGCCCCTTCCTGTTCTGAAAGCCAGAAGCATTTTGATTCATCAGGCTTCACAAGTTATGCACTTGTAGATGCTAAGATACCTGAAAGGTGGCTTACCTGCATAACTAATCTGGCTTCTAACCTCAGAGAATCTCTTGTAATCTTTGTCTTTATGCAGTGTTGATGCCTGGTAAGTTTGTATAATTCGATTGCCTGTACTTGGATGTTACAGCTCAGCTATTTAAAGAAAACAAAGTTTGATCTTTGCTCCCCTTTTTATGAAGCCATAGCCCACCCCTATTTTACATATGAGTTGATGTTTCTGTATAATCCTGCTAAGTGTTGTAATATTTGCTTTGTGGATGTTCCTGGGCAAAATGGCCTTTCAGGATTGATCCCAGCTGTAAGAAGTATATTATTATGGCAATAGAAAAGCAACAATCACACTTACATAACAAATTACTGTAATATAAAACATATTGTTGGAGGCAGTTTGGTTTATCTAGCTTCTTGAGGAAATGTGTGAAATTTTGGATATCATTGAATAGAAAAGCTTGTTGTTGCACCCTGCACTGGACAACAGTATTGAGACTAAGCAAGGACAGCATCTGTTCAGAACAGTGAGAGTAGGATCTGCATAGCAAGACGGAAAGAATATAAAGCTGCATCATAAAAAAGGCATAGCACCAATGAATATGTGCAGATAAAAGCAGCAGTGCCCACAACTATAAGGAGACCTTAGTGGCATAAGGGATAACAAGGCAGATGACTGCAATTCTGTGTAATGCAAATATGAGTATTCTTTTTGACTGGAGTATTAATTTGCAGACAGAGTCAATTGTGTCAGTGGCTGAGGTGAATTGCAATCTGTGTATGTTGCAGGCATGTTTAGAGGCATACTTACACACCTTTATATTATGGATTGCTAAAAACGTTTTTGTAACATGATTTACTGTAAAAATGATATTCAGAAGATAGGAGTAAGGGGAGAGATGAGGGAACACTTTTAATGATACACCAGGCAGACTGCAAGCAGTTCTGTTTGGGGTCTATATTATAACAACGGACGATCAAATGATTGAACATTATTATATCAAACTCTAAAGTTCGAATTCACAAGACATCGAACAACCAGAACAGCGATTTTTTTCCCAGGGAAAATCACTTTTCCCAAAAAAAAAAGACATTAAAGCATTTCATAAAGTGGGGGGCTGTGCCCCCACTACTTAAATATAACAACTTCGAGACTGCACTACAGTGCCGAAAATTGCAAAGTGACGAAGCAGCCAGGCGACTTCTTTCCAAGGGAAAGAATTTGCTTATATGCCGCTTTGTCATTTTGCCTTTTCGACATTTCAAGTTCGTCCAAGATGCATTCAACAAAATGCATCTTCGGTTATCTGATAGGAATCCTCTGTTTGATGTGTATTGTCATGCAAAGTAGACTAAATAGCTAAACCTTGCAGGGCAGGAAATCTGATACTCTAGCTAGGTGAGGGTTGGAATATGGGAGGAGTAACGTGAGAAGGAATAGAAGCAGATCAAAGTTGGATGTCTAAATAAACTCTTATCTCAGCGATGAGCTGGCAGTTCTGGAAGCTTTTTTCACAGAATGTGTAACACATCAGCAGGAAACACATTTGTAAGAGGCACTGCATGACAGTGGATGATACTTTCACTGAAGCGTCTCAAAGTTAGCTGCTGTTCTCTGTTCTTACATTCTGAGTGAATGGAACTGCCATATCACAACCCAGCATAGCTGGCTTTAGGCACCAGCGAAGCCTGCGGTCGCTGGGGGCCCCCAACCACAGCAAGTTATCTTATCCTAATATTTTGTTACGTCTGTCAAACCAGCAAAAGCTAGTATAGCATTCTTGTATACTTAATAAACCAAATGGCTAACTCTTATTTATACCTCCTTTAAAATTCAAACATATTTCTGGTTGTAGTAACAATGTTCTGTCAAGTAACAGGCATCAGAATTTTATGAAATATTTTTCCACTGACATAATGTCGATGGCTAAGTTAAATCCTGCTGTTGGACATTTTCTCCACTTTCTATACCCGTGGCTGCAGGGGGCCCCCATTAATCATCCTTGACTGTGTGGGGGCCCCACAAAAGCTGCTGCAGGTTGAGGAAAAATGAGAAAGAAAAAATGTATTAATTTACTAAGTATGCTCTTTAACCTGAACAGGGCTGTGATATGACCCTGTTAGGATGAAGATGATAATGAACATAAGCAGGGTATGCACTAGAGAGATCAGCAGCCCAGAGTGACTTATCTTGGTGCAAATATTGGATTTTAAGAACAGCTGATACTTCTGATAATCAGGGATGGTTTTCTCTTTCAGGGAGTTTTATAAATACAAGCATTACACCAGGTAGTAAACTCTCAATTCCTTTGCTTAAGAATTCAGTGCAATCCCAAAAATAACAGAATAAAGGCTCAGAATCAGGACTACATTTTAAATATTACTCTAATGCACTTAAAAAGTTAGTAGAATTACACCTTTTGCATCAAGACGTATTTTTGGACCATAAGTATAAAACTCAGATGTCTGGATTGATTTGCCTGTTTGTAATCCTGAATGATTTACCAGCAAATCAAATTTTGTGAAGGAGAAAGCAAACGTATGAACAAAATCTGGAAAGGTCTGTGAAATCAGGGACAACGACAGGTATGCATCAGTGCTCAATGATGTAAATAAGTGACTTAACCCCTGCTGCTATTTGACGACTGCTAAACAGCAGTCACTAATCTGGTGTGGTAGCACCAGTGTTGCACAATATATTGCTATTTGCTGAAATAACTACAAAACTAGGACTGCTATGGCTTATGCTTGTGTGTATGTAAAAAATGTCACTGATTTTTGTATGTGCATGCACCCAGTAATGCAAAGACACAGACATTATTCTTCTGGGTATCAGTAAAAAATGTACTTAACAAGTAATTATATTTCAAAAGTAAGACATATGATATATCACAGAACATTCAGACACTTAGATCTTCTTGGAGTCTGGTGGCCCCCACTCAACAGACTGCATAAATGGATACTGGGGGCTCCCTCAATCATTCTTGAGCAACAAATTAAGAGCACATTACTGAAAACATTCTCACAATCACACATCAGGCACATATACATGGGGCCGACTTTGAGGGTTAGGGGTGAGGAAGCACGCTATGCATACACATATCACCAGTCACTTGAAATACATGGCTAAGGCAATTTAAACCTCTGCTTTCATCCTAGTCTAACACCAGAGGGATGTATAGGCAGTGACTGTCTTTTGTGTGTGTGTGTGTGTGTGGGGGGGGGGGGTTAGGGAAGGAGACAATATTCCCAGATAAGACCTATGTATTTCCACAACTGGCCTGTTAGTTTTTTGTGAGCTAAAATTTTGTCAGCTTTGAACATTAAGCCTTGGGCACGGCTTATGTCTTCCTTGAAAGAAAAAATAAGACTGAAATTCTTTTCTTTTTCATGACTTTTGTTTAGGACACCATTGGAGTAAAATGCTGAGAAAATGCTCTAAAATGCATCCCTTTGGGGGCACCAGCTTAATTGAGTTATTTCCTAAATGGTTATTACTGTGATGCCTTGGTCAGGAAAGGAGTGCTGAAATAATGCAAAGTAAACTAAAGCTGGACAGCAACAGTGAATTTCTTTCCTTAATAATTTTTGTTCAAGCCATTATTGGATGAAAAGGTTGTGTAAAAAGAAGAAAACTCTTTAAAATGCACTTCAGATCATATAGAAAGTTATGGCTTCTTGAAAACGCTGAGAGTAAGGCAAAATGTGAGAAAAGAAAGAAAAAAGTAATATGCATGGTATAGGGAGCCCAAAGGGGGGGGGGGTTGGATCAGAGGAGAGGACTGGAGGGTGTGCGGGGAGGGGGTGGGGGTGAGAGTAGGCCTAGTCATCACTTCATTTAAGTCCAGACATGTAATGTACATATAGTTGTTGTAATGTATCACTGTTGCAACTAAATGCCAGTAACTGTAAGTGTCCCTTTGTTAGACAGGTCAACAAAATGTGGTATGTAGGCCTGTTGTAATGTAACAGCTTCTTTTGACACTCACATTGCTAAAGTGGTTAGAAAGACCTTCTACATTGCCCACCTGATCATGAAGGGATTCACATCCAGATCTAGTGAGGTCATTGTTCCCCTGTACTCTTCACTTATCAGACCAATGATCGAGTACAATGCCCCATTCGGGATGTATCTCACCCAACATCTGCAGCAATTGGAGAGACCCCAAAAGTTCCTCACCAAAAGGATAAAGGGACTCCAAAATCTGTCATATGCTGCCAGATTGAAGAAACTCCAGCTCTATTCAGTCGCATACCGTCTGCTCAGAGGTGACATGTGCCTGACATACAAGGCCATGTCCAACCCGGAATTAATGGACATGCTCCACCTCAAAAATCCAAATCCACCAAAACCACTAGAGCAAGCGACTTAAACCTTAGCACGGATATAAATAGGACGTGCTGGAGGGATAGATTTATCACTTAGAGACTCCCTATGCTGTGGAATAAAATCCTGGTCCATGTGAGGCAGAGCACCTCGCTGACTCTGTTCAAGAGAAATCTAGACCTGTGGATGGGAGATCGTAGGTTTACCCCGGGAATCATATCTGTGTCACTGCTGGACAGAGGCACAACAAACTAATGGGCACAGTATTTTTTCATATAAGGGGTGGCGTAAGCCACAAAAATTTGGGCTAGGCTTATAAATGTCTTAGGGCAGATAGCCTAGTATAAACCTATGAACCTATGAACCATAACTGGCTAGGTTTAAAAAATGGCTCACAAGGGCAGTTAGCCTAGTACTAACCTATGAACCTATGAACCTATGAACCTATGAACCTATCTGTGCATACTACTCCTAAAAGTTTGCAGCACAAACTAAAAGGTTTCTTAAGAGGTGTGACATTGACAGGCTGATACTTTTACTGGAAGTGCCTGGGGTCCCCCAACTTAACATTTGCTGGGGGCCCCCAAAATGCTAACACTGGCCCTGCAACCCAGCTATGGGCATTGTAATCTCAGAAACAGTGTACTCATAGTGTATCAAGGGGAAGATTTTTCTTTAGAAGAAAAACTCTCTTCAGGATGTCTGCCCCCAGGAGGGCAGTCAGGGTTATAAACAGAATAAAATTAGCAGTGACTACTACTATCTGGTATATACAGGTTTGCAATGAGCCATACTTAAGGAAAAGTTAAAAAAAAATATATCTTTTTAAATTATTTTCCTGTAGTGGTCCTTTAATCTGAATAGCAAGTCTACTCCAAAGAAAGGGTAATTGCTGAGACACTGTCTATCCAGCATGTTTAGTTAGCATCTCTAAGTTCAGATGCTAGATCGGGTGACTGTCATGCTGTTTGACTTGGGGATGTGTAGCAGCTCCATCAGGACTGGATTTGTAAGTGCCTTGTAGGTCATGAATAGGTATCCCCTTAATAGTCAGTAGGAGACAAGACTAAAGGGATAGGGCTTTTAGTTTATCAACATAGTTCTTGTTGATTACGCCTTGTATTTTCTTTCTGAGGAACCTCTAATGTCATTCCAGCTGTAAGTGCCTAGTCAAGAACATGCCAAATGGCACACTGTACTCGATTATTGGTCTAATGTGGGCTGAATACAGTGGAACTATAATTTCCTTGGCTCTGGATGCCATGACTTTACTTTTAAGTTATGCAACATAGAAAGTTTTCCTCACCTCTGTGGACACATGGCGGTCAAAGTTTAGGCTACCTATCTGTGTACCTAGATCTCTAATCTCTGAGTCTACTCTTAGGGGTGTGTTACTGATGTTGTAACTTGCAGGGGTATTTGACTTCCCAAAGGGTAAGATAATGCATTTATTCATATTTAGTTTTAGACCACGGTTCTGGCACCAATCATCTGTTTGATCTAGACCCTCTTGAAGGATATCTTCATCTTTGGGGGATTCAGTGATTGCCAGCAGCTTGCAGTCATTGGCAATCTTTGTCATCCAGAGGCCTTCCACATTAACTTCAGAGAAGTATTCAAAACAGGAGTGTTCTCAGCACTGAGCCCTGTGGCACACCAGTAACTGGCCTCTTGTTGGATCTGGATTCACCCACTTTAACCACGTGTCCTGTCCATGAGCTAACTGGCTATCCATCTGGTGACATACAGATTTATGCCCGGTTTTGTGAGTTTACTTATAATACCTGAGTAGATAATTGTGTCAAATACCTTGGCCAAGTCAAAATAGGCAGTATATACTGTTTAACCATCACCCATGGCCTCAGTGACTTTCTCAAAGGAATCCACCAGATTCAGCAGCTACGACTTGCCCTTGACAAAGTTGAACTGGAATGGTTCCACTGTTTGGAGATTACCTTTGTCATTTTTATCAGATACATCATTATTCTTTCCATGGCCTTACATGTACGACTAGTCAAGCTTATGGGTCTGTAATTTCCTGGGTCAGTAGATGGTTCGTGTTTATGCAGAGGGATGACTGTCACTGTCCTCCACTGTATCAGGACAAAGCCAGTCCAGAGGCTGCGATTAAACAGATATTATACAATGACTGGCAATTAGTATTCTAAAACGAGCACGCTGATTTGCCAGGCCAACCAGCATGCCAGTTGTAAATCTGAGAATATACTAACAAAAAAAGGTCAGGTCGCCTGGCCTTTTTTCCATTGTTACATTCTGTAAGTTTTATTTATTTATGTACTTATTTATTTATTTATTTTAACAAAAAAAAAATCTGTAATCCGGACTCTGAAAATAAGAGAGAGACAAAATGGAGAAAATACTAGGAAAATCAAGTACATTATTTAAAACTAAAGACACGTACCTGATTTTCTTTGTATTTCCTCCATTCTGTCTCTCTCCTACTCCAAAACTTTTTTTTTTTTTTTTTTTAATTAACAAAAAAAAAATGAAGCAATGGCGACCTTCTTTTCTCTGATGCTTCCTTTCCAAAGCACTGATGTACTGGGTATGCATGGGAACACAAGTCCCATATGCATGCGCAGTACATCAGAAAAAGGCACCAGGATATTACCAGCCATGTAAGGACACTACAGCACCATTATACAAAGACATTATTTAAGAAAATAAGTATTTTTTTCTTTAATAATGTCATTGTATAATAGCAATAACCAACTCCGTGGTGTGGTATTTTAAGATTTATCCAAGGTTGGTTTTATTTAAATCACACTAACTGTGGGTAAATCTTTAATATACTGGTTTATTGCTTAATCATCCTGACAAGTCCTAATTTAAGTTGTTTAAGAAACAACATGGTATATCATCAGGCCCCATTGAAACCATGTTTTTAGCTTTGGGGAGCACAGTGAAAACATGTTCTTTGGTGATAATTGGTGGTGGAGAGGTGGAAGGTATTTGTTGGGGCCTTGTGGGAGAACCAGGGGTGATGGGGAGGTGACATTTGAGCTGAATTTGTCAGCTAGCAGATTTGCTCTATCTTCTGGCTGAGTATGGGTAATGCCATCTACAACTATTCCACACACTGTCAGATGTTGCCCTTAAGACTGGGGACACTGCTGAAAAATGCCTTATGGTTATCCAAAGCTTGGAGTCTATATTTTACTTCAAAGTCTGCTTTCAGAGTGACTAGCTCCCTGACTCACTTGTTTAGACTAATGAGGAAGTTTTTGCTCTGTTGTGCACATTCCCTCTTAAATTCTCGACAGGACTTTCTTTCTTACGTTGTACAACCTTTTAAAACCAAGGGTCCACCATGTTGGCTTGTTTTTATGGTTTCACATGAGTTTGTTTTGGTCTTCAAGGTGAGGATTATTTCCAGGGAGTGCAATTTCTTGTTGAGACTCCTAGCATTGACCAATAACACCTTTAGTTTTTGTTATGTTGCAAAGTTTGTCTGTTTGTCAATGTCTAAAAAAGGCACTGTAGGGATTGATAATGACTGGCCAATATCCAAAAGTCTAAAAGTGACAGATGAAGACCATCCCTGGTAAAGCAGCATGGCATGTCAACCATGTTGTTTTCTTTACACTGTGCTTTACATGTATTCTGCTTTTAATAGCATATTAAAACTAGGAAAGGGACCACAGCTGTGGCTCCTGTGAGTCACACACAAATTTTTTTCCCACCCTCCTACCCGGATGCTATTGTGTTCTTAAACTCAACTATATTTCTAGTTGTCTGCCTCTCATGTTAATTTGACTACATATCTCATTCCCTCTCCTCTTTCAGTAGCTGTTGTGAGTAAAAACAAAATTATAATTTTTGAAATCACTCCCCTTCAACTATTTAAATGTATTGGTCATCCCACTGCATTCCACAGAACCAGAATACAAAGTCCCACCCCCTTTCAATCTACCTTGCTCTTTTAAAATTAGTGGATCTACATAGACAGCTAAAGCTTACGTTACCCCCTCTTTCATATCCAACTACTTAGTGCACACTGCAGTGCTTAGGATATTTATTTATTTTATTTATTTATTTTACATTTGTTGATAACCATCTTTTTCCATTTTATCTTTAAAATCGGCAACATCTATTGCAAGACCACAAATTAGCGGAGAGCCCACATTCTGCCTTTCAGTAGTCATCTTGGGATTAGTGAGAGAAGGAACAAACACAGGAACATTTCCTGAAGACTGCTGATTACTGAAAAGCATAACTGCTTCATAGGTCACAGCTTGGAACTTCTGCTTATATTCTGCTCCTGGTGGGAGAAGGAGCAGAGTGCACGGACTTCTGACAGTTTCTGGTTGGGCAGTGAGTGTCTGTACTTGACATTCCTGATTGGATGGGTTGCTAATCAAGGCATCTACCAGGAAAAGGCTACAACAAGCCTGCAAATCCTTGCATCATCTGGGACAAGACTGTGGATCTCCAAACAGGCTGTGGCCTGCTTCTCATCTTGGTATTAGTGCTAATGTTTTGCTTACGGCGAGAGAAGCAGCAAAGGAGCATTGTATCCCAACAGAGTGAAGCTGTGGTGAGACCAGCACTAGTAGTAGCTAGGCAGTAGCAATCCATGCAATGCCCTTCTTTTCATCATTCTTGACAAGCTAATTCTTTGTTTTCTATAAGTACTGCTTGATTTGTTGCTAACTTCAGAATATCTGCCTAAATATTTCATCCTTCAATTTTCAGGATCTACTTATTAATTTCCTTTCAAGAGTTTGGCAGTGCGTTGTATAAACACAGACACTTGACAAACACTGTACCCAGAGATGCAAACTGGATACTCCTGACATTGCTCACTACATGCCTAATCAATAAAAAGGGTCTGTGCATGGATTTGAACTTTCCCCCTATCCATGTTGCTAGCTTGGTTGGTATGGGCATCCTGAGGCAATGTAGAAATTGCCTCATATTTACTGACAATCAGTTAAATCTCTAACAAACTGATATGGTATGTGACAGATGTATTTACACAATGTCACTGGTGGCAAAGCTCTCACATACAAGTACTCCTAAAGTCAATAAGGTTGTCAGTAGTGCACACCTGCACCCATTATACACAAATCACAGCAGACATATAAACCCATATATGCTGAGGTACTTACATGTAACCTTCCTAAACCCTAAAGATGAAGTACACCTAACAAATACGCTCAGTAGCCCCAAACGCACTCTTTCAAAATATAACAGCCACATTAACACATGCAAACACATCTCATGGAGCCTCTACAGCTAAGCCCATAAGTAAGCCACCACACAATCCAACATTATGGTCATTGGAGTCTCCATAGTGAGACACAATGATGTCCCTCTCACCAGGCTGAGTAAGTGGAAAGTTACAGTCAGTTGCTTATCAGGGGCTAGGATCCACCACACTTACACACACACACATTGGACCACAAGTACCAGTATGACATAGACCTGAGATGTACCTCCCTAGACTATATAAAATGAGACATCGTGCCAAGATTCCTCAGCTTACTATCTCAAGAAAGCAGCTCATCTCAGCGCTTTCAAAGGCCAAAAACTTGGCATCAGTGGGGACCAGACAACATCCAAGGCTGCCTTTTAAATAACTTAAAACATGACCTAGCAGCCTACTTGGATCCATGTATAACCACAGCCTGTGAACTGGCTATGTTCTGTTGGAATGGAGGACAGAAACAGTAATCCCTCTGCACAAAGGGGGCCAATCAACTTACCCTCAGAATTATAGGCTCATAAGCTTGACTAGCCTCATCTGCAAGGCCATGGAAAGAATCATTATGAACCTTATTAACAAGGAAATAAGACAATCTCCAAACTCTGGACCCAACAGAGTTTGGATTTGTAAAAGGTAGATCATGCTTGTTAAACAGGGTTTGATTTCTTTGAGAAATTCACCAAGGCCCTGGACGAGGGAAAGCCAGTGTATACCACCTATCTAAACCAAGCCAAGGCATTTGACCCAATCCCCTACTCAGGTATTACAGAGAAACTCTCCCAATTGGGAATTACCCCTAACATTACAAGATGGAAGTGGCTCACCAAGAGGAAACGTACTGTCAAAAGTGGGTGACTTCATCTCTAGCAAAAGAACAGTTACCAGTGGCATACTGCAGGTTTCTGTGCTGGCCACCTTACTGTTCATAATTTGCTTCTCAGAAGTCCAGGCAAACTTGGACAGCTTGTAGCTGAGCAAGTTTGCTGACGATTTCAAATTGGGAGCAATCATCGTATCCCCCCAATGATGTTAATATATTGCAGACAGGTTGACGCAGACAAATGATTGCTTCCAAAGCCACGGATTAAAGCTAATAGCAATAAAATGGATTACCATTCCCCTTGGGAAAGCTGAAATCTCTCTTAATTGCATTATAGACAGCACCCACCTAAGTGTAGACCCTGTGGTACTTGATCTGGGTACTCAGAGGTTGATAGCAACCTGAAATTTGACCACTACGTATAAAAGTAGTAAGGAAATCCTTCTATGTGGCACATCTTATAAATAAAGACATCACATGTAGATCAAAGGATGTTATAATTCCATTATACTTGGCCCTCAGCACACCACTAACTGAATACAATGCTCCCTTTTACATGTACCTCACCAGACACCTGCAATAGAGGTTTCTCATCAAGAAATTACAGGGTACCCAAAACAAGTCTTATGTGAAAGAATGAAAGCCCTGTGACTGTAATCTGTCTCCCACAGGTTGCTAAGGGGTGGCCTGTGCCTGGCTTACAGGGCAGTCTCCAACCTGAACCAGATATGCTACACATTCATAAATCAAACTGCACAAGGGTCGCTTGCTCCAGGGATCTTAACTTAGCTTCCGACATGAACAGTTCATATTGGAGAAATGACCACATCTCCCAGAGACTGCTACTTTTCTGGAACAAGTTTCCAGTTCACATGAAATACAGCCCCTCCTTGAACCTCTTCAAATGTAACCTAGATCAATGGAGGGGTGACCGAAAATTGATTCCTGGGGTAGTGCCCATGTTACTCCTGGACAAAGGAAGTTATTAACTACCATAGACCCTTACGTCTGCAAACCTAATTTACCTAACCACAGACAGTTGGGGCAACTTGGGATAAGCACAGTTAGGTTTGTAAGGGCTTTAGGGCTGTTAGCCTGGTAACCTTCTATGAACCTATGATGGGAGGAGGGTGAACTGTACTTTGTATGCAAGTGTTTGGTTTATACTGACTTTTTTTGTGTGTGTTGCTGGTAAAAGGATTATTACATAGATATACTTTATTGAAAATTAAATCTGTATTTTTTTTAAATTTCTGCTTGCAGACATGATCTTACTGTCTGCGCTTGTCTGGCCATGCAAGGGTGGGAGGGTGGCCTAATGGTTAAGGTGTTTGCCTTACAAACACAGGATGCAGGGTTTGAGTCTCACAAGGGATAATTGGCTAGGCTTAAAATGGCTCGCAAGGGCAGTTAGCTTAGTACTAATCTATGAACCTATGAACCTATATCCTTACATATCAGACTTGTCAGGCTAATAGAGCTGTAGTCGCTCCCCTTTACAGAGAGGGATGACTGTACCATTCGGCAGGGACAAAGCTTGAGGTGAGGCTGTGAGTGAAGAGGGCGCACAGAAGTGGTTCCACTTCACTTTGTTGTTCATGTAGAACACATCCAGGGATATTGTCGGTTCCCATGGAAGCTGTATTCTTGGCCTTGGACAATGCAGCTTTAACATGTGCTACAGTAATGCTGGGTGCCTGGCATTCCTCCGGTATTGTGAGTGGTCCTTTGGGGGGGGGGATAAAGTTGGCACCGAGTCTGTCGGCCAGTATGTTGGCAATATCTCTTGTCTCAGTATAGGAAGTACCATTGTGCAGTAACTCAGAGCAAACCTGGGTATTATCGTGGAGATTCCTGATATAACTATAGAAGGCTTTGTCTGTTTTTAGTGTCTGCCACAATTCTGCCTTCATAGCTGGCTTTAGAGGTTTTGATGAGGGATCTCAACTTTTTGTTGAGGCTAATAATGGAGTTTTTCCAGACTTGGGACTTCACCTTTTTCTGTAACAGTTTCTTCCTTCTGTTGTAGAGTTTATTAATGGAAGGGGACCACCAGATTGGCTTCCTTTTTTTGGAGGAGAGCAGCTTGGTTCTGTTGGGTATGGCTAGTTCCATGCATTTATGTACATGTTCGTACAGTGCATTGGTGTATTATTCGGCAGTCATACATCTATTTTCCATTGACATGGGTGCCGTGAAGTTAGCCACCTCTTTTTTTAGGAGCCCACAGTCAGCTTTGGAGAAGTTTTTCATAAGTTCATAGGTTCATAGGTGTGTACTAGGCTAATGGCCCTGGAGCCTTTACAAGCCTAGCCCATAGGATTACCTTGACATCGTGCCACCCGACCTTAGTTTTAGTGCCTCTGTTGAGCAGAGCCACTGAAGTGATCCCCAGGGTGAATTTTCTATTTCCCATCCATTCATCAAGATTTCTCTTGAAGAGGGCCAGTGAGGTCCTCTGTTTGACATGTATAGGAAGTCTATTCCATAGCATGGGCAGTCTCTGAGTTATGAATCTGTCCCTCCAGCACATTCTGTTGATTGTGGTAATGAAGTTGAGGTCTTTCAAGAGTGTGGTGCGGAGGGATTGGGATTTTTTTAGATGTAGCATTTCTATCAGAGCTGGGTCAGACATGGCTTTATAAGTTAAGCAGAGATCGCTTCTAAGTAGGCGATATGAGACAGAGAATAGTTGGAGTTTTTTGAGTCTGTCCATATAGGACAAGTGTTTAATGCCTAGGATCCTCTTTGTGAGGTACTTTTGTGGCCTCTCCAGTTGTTGCAGGTGTCTAGTGAGGTACATGCCAAATGGGGCATTGTACTCAATGATTGGCCTAATGAGGGAAGAGTAGAGGGAGACAATGACCTCTTTTTTCCTGGATGCAAAACCCTTAGTAATGAGATGTGCCACATAGAAGGACTTTCTGACCACAGTGGCAGTGTGGTGGTCAAAAGAGAGGTTGCTGTCAACCTGTGTTCCCAGATCTCTTATAACGCCTTCTGTGTTCAGTGGACTACCATTGATGTGGTAGTTCATGGGAACTGGGTTTTTCCCAAAGGGGATGAAGACACATTTTTTGGCATTGAGCTTAAGGCCATGGTTTTGACACCAGTCATTGGTCTCAGTGAGGCCATTCTGGTGGTTACCTTTGCGGGGGGTGTGGGTAAGATGTGGCTTTCCATGGTGATTAGTTTGTGCTCAGATCTAACCAGGGAGAAATTGACTATTAGTGTTGCTCATGTTAGTAATAACCAGGTAAAAGATGTTGCTTCCTCTAGTGAGGGCAAGAATGAGCTGGTCCAGGGCACTGGAATTGATGAATTCCAGGAAGCATCAGACCAGTGTATTGGTGCATGAGTAGTTTTCCCAGTTGATGGAGGGGTAGTTAAGTTCCCTAGTATGACAGTGTTGGGTTGGACCCTAATAGTCTTCAGGGTGCTTAGGAACATGAACTGAGAGTTTTGTGACATGGTTGGGGATCTATAGCAGGCTAGCAAGGCCGGTGACTCTCTTTTTTCTAATACAGTAGGGAAAGCCTGGAATCTTCTACCAAATGACATTTCTACACTTCCCTCACTATCCATTTTCAAAAACAATCTGAAAGTATATCTCAAATCTCATTGGCTATGTTACTGTTCCAAACCTGACTAGCTCTATAGTCACCCTAAACTCTGATCTTCCCCTTCTTTTCCTTCAGGAAAAAAAAAAAAAAAAATGTTTTTTGGTTCTGCCATATGAACTGCATCTACTGTTAAGATTGAATTCTATACTGACAATTTACTTTGAATTGTTAGAATTTATCCTGTAAATCAGTCTGTTTTTGCTTTTATTTTTTGTATTGATTTTGTTTATATGCTTGACTCACAGAAATTTGTTAATTTAGCTGTATTTACCTAGGAGCTTTTCTCCCCGGGCCTCTACTGAAAATGGACATGTATCCAGTTAGACTAGCCCGGTAAACAAATGTAAAATAAATAAATAAATAAAGGCTATGATTTGGATCGTTGTCTTACCCAATGCTAGTTGTAGCTGAAGTATCTCAGATTTGTTGTTAGATGCTAAAATTAATATTATGGTGCAGTGCCCAATTAGACTCAATCACTGCTTTTCTAATCAGTGGGCAAATATACATACATCCCTGCTCATTAATGTACCACTCTGCAGTTGCATTTCCTCTGCTGATTCATAGTCAACCTAAAGTTTCCCCCAATGTATTTATTACTTCATTCTGACATGAATAGCACACCTATGTCATATAGCCACCTTACAGTACCCTGCTCCTAAGGCGTATTCCAAAGCAGAACATAAACAAGGCCAAAGAAGAAAAAAAGGGTATCTCCTGGAAAATTCATTTTAAATACCATAAATGATGAAATTCTCTGTTTTTTTTACATCAGTGGCTTGATTACAGACACAGTTTTATCAACCATTGATTTTTCCTGTGTGCCACCTTGCATAAGGTGCACCAAGAACAGACACTGACAAATTCCTGAACTATGAGGTATTGGTTGGTTGCAGCTAAACATTCTCTGCACATGCAAACTGCAATCAAAAGCTTTGGCAGACTGTAAGAATACTCACGTGGACACAATGGCTCCAGCTCTGACCACAGAAATGAATGCTCTGTCAGAGTACAAAACAGTCTGATGGGATTTAACATCATACATGAATGACAAAAAGACTCTAAACTTCAGATGCTGCAGCAACTCTTAGTACAAACACACCAACAAAAAGTCATGTGACTAAGGGTGCAGAGAGATAAAGAAATGTATCAAAGTGGGGCCAGACGTGTAAACAGACCCTTGGTACTTCAGGGGTACCAAATATACAAGTGATGTAAACTGGAAACAGATATCCCCCCAGCTGAAACCCCCTGTGAGACAGGCACACCGATACATGGTAATAGGCATCATCCATTCATAAAGGATCCTTAATGAAGGAACATTTTTAAGGATTACATCATGAAACCGGTACTTAGCAAAGTGCTTCTGGTGAAGCAGACCTAGTACTGAACTTAAGTACATGCCCTTTTTAAACTATTACTGTGACGTTGGAGATACTATCATAGTCTCTGACAAATGAAAAACTAAAAAGCTATAACTGCAAAGTTCTATGACACTGCTTTGCTGATGTCTGAAGTATGAATTGGTCACAAGATTCACCAACCCACCAAGTCACAAGATTATAACAGACAGAATTACATTCACCTTATACATATAAGCAGCAACACCATTTAATGCCTAAAACATTATGTTTCTTCCTTTTTTAATTTATGTTAATATTTTTTTTACACTACAAAAGAGATTAGAACTGTCATACATGTAAACCAGCAGACAAAGAAGAAATCAAGCAATAAGTAAGACACCAAACTTTGGTAACTGATAAGAACCTATTAACCATCTTAATACCCCCACATTTCCCATCCCCTTGGATAAGCTTCCATCTGTAATTACGAACTACATATGTATGGGACACCTAATATCATACAACCAACATTTGAGTCTTGGCTTTTCCTGTTGGTTAGGCACACAATATAGATGCCGTCTACATTATGACCTTACCTCATCCTGTGCGACTTGAGCTGCTAGGAAATCCTCTTCCTGTTTCTGCAAGCTCCATGTTCTCTGTCAGGTAGAAACAAACCACATTATATCTAAAACTATTTTTTTATGTACTTAACATATTCCTGTAGATTCTTAAAACAAATTACTTTAATACAGACAGTAACCTGCAATTGAATTTGAGTTGACATGGGCATTCATTGCTTCCAAATAATCTTAACACTGTCTGTAAAAAATAAATATACACTGAAAATGTTTAACCTGAATATTTAGACACAAATAATGGACCAAACATATTCTCTTCGGAAAGCAAAGTTTAAGAGAAGTTAACTTCTGGAAAACTAATGTTATTTAAAAGCATTAACACTTCTGTGCTTTAATTCAGACAGTCTTGTGCAATGTTTCTATTTTACTAGCTTAACGTTTACATATGTCATGTTAACATGCAGTGCTTTATGGAACAAACTGTCACCTGTGATTCAACATTGTTACAGTCTTACCATCCATTATGCAACAATAGAAAGAAAAACATACTGTGATCCTACTACATGTCCAGCTATGTCTTAATACTAGTATGCATGCATGCATTTCATATGCAGACCACATAATTTTCAGCTTCCCAACAACATAAAGAAATCACATATGGCCTAATCTGTGTGCTTTTCAAAGAGAAACAATATTCTCAAACTCTTACTTTTTATTATTATCATCGGCTGGAGCACCTTCTGTGTGGAGTTTGCATGCTCTCCCCACGGTCGAGTGACTTTAAAGGCATGCAGGTAGGTGTGAGCGTGAATGGGCATGCCTTCGTTGAAGGCTGGGCATCAGGCTGGCAACTCAGCACCGTAAAATCCACTGCCAATCATGAGTGGAATGGAGTTCTGCTGTGGCGACCCCTAACTGGGAAAAAGCCAAAAGACTTTCATACATTATTATTATTATTATGCTTTTTATTGAAGTTGGATTTGTAGCTCTGTCTCTCTGTCCTTCTGTGGTTCTGTCACTCTCTTGCGAGACAATGGAAAAAATGTAGAGCAAAGTTCAGCATTTTTTCTGCTGTCTTGCAAAGCCAACTTCATTAAAAAGCTTTCTAATAATGACAGAGGGGCAAGATTTTCCTCCAAGTCAAATATTGCCCTGCTGACATTAGCAAGACAGTGGAAAAAATGCCAAGCAAAGCTCGACGTTTTTCCTCTTTCTCGCTAATACAGACATGCGTGCACACACACACACGCCCCACACACACACACAAACACAGACACATGCACACACACAGTCTCGCATCTCTGTACATCATTTCCTAAACACACACTCACCAACTTCATTAAGAAGAACATACAAGATATACAGACATGCGCACATAAACACGCACATGCTCTCACATCTCTGTACATTATTTCCCACACACACACACACACACACACACACACACACACACACACACACACACACACACACACACACTCACTCAGAGCGGGATGCATTGCCACCAGGTGAAAGTAACAGATTTTTAAAAAGGGAAAGGAAATTTGTAGTTTCCATGGTATGCTTGACCAGCACTTTGATTGATACTGCATGAAACACCACTGCTAGCTTAATTGTATCATTTTGTATTCAATTGCTGTGAGATTCATTTTTAATGCAACTCCAGCGGACTCCTAACATACAGCTCATATCACATATATGACTCTGCCATTGTAGCAGATAAGGAAATAAGGAAAAAATGCCCTTTTCAGATCACTAACTGCCCACCTGAAGTCGACCCCCTCAAACTCCTGCCTTCAGCATCTTCTGACACCAATGTCGTCTTCTCCATAGGTAAGTACTAGGCTATCTGCCCAAGGGCATTTATAAGCCTAGCCAGAATGTGTTGGCTTTCGCCACCCCCTTAGATTAGTTCCCTGTGCCTCTGTCCAGCAGAGCCATTAGTACCCTGCACCACTGTCCAGCAGAGCCACTGCAGTGATCCCCGGGGTAAATTTTCTGTTTCCTATCCACCTGTCAAGGTTTCTCTTGAAGAGCGTTAGAGAGGGGCTCTGCCTGATGTATATCGGAATCCTGTTCCAAAGCATGGGGAGTCTCTGGGATAGGAATCTATCCCACCAGCATGTCCTACTTATTGTTGTGGTGAGGTTTATATCTCTAGAGCGTATGGCTCTCCGGGATTTGTTTTTTTTTTTTTAGGTGGAGCATGTCCATCAATTCTGGATTGGACATGGCCTTGTATGTCAGGCAGAGATCACCTCTGAGTAAGCGGTATGCAAGCAAGTACAGCTGGAGTTTCTTGATTCGGGCTGCATAGAACATCTGTTTGAGGCCAGCAATCTTCTTGGTGAGGTACTTTTGTGGTCTTTCCAGCAGTTGCAGGTGTCTTGTAAGGTACATCCCAAATGAGGCGTTGTATTCTATGATGGGTCTAATGAGTGATGAGTAGAGGGGCACAATAACCTCTGTTGTTCTAGATGCAAACCCTTTTGTGATTAGGTGGGCCACATAGAAGGATTTTCTAACCACCTTGGCAATATGATTATCAAAGGAGAGATTACTATCTACTTGGGTCCCCAGATCCCTTATTACATTTTCTGTATTTAGGGAACTACCACCTATGTGGTAGTTTGTGGGTACTTTGTTTTTGCCAAAGGGGATGACTACGCACTTTTTGGCATTTAGCTTGAGGCTATGATTTTGACACCAGGTATCCATCTCAGTGAGACCCATCTGGAGGGTGTCTGTATCAGCCGGAGAATCAATTATGGCCCCTAGTTTGCAGTCGTCTGTGAACTTGGTCAGCCATAGACCTCCTATGCTTGCCTGTACCTCTGAGAAGTATATACCAAACAGGAGGGGTCCTAGGACTGAGCCCTGGGGGAATGCCACTTGTAACCAGTTTGAATCGGACATAGAGCCTGCAACTCTCAACATATGGGTTTTATCCATGAGCCAGTTGGCAACCCATCTCGTGACATAGGGGTTTATGTTCAAGCTGGTGAGCTTGTCTATAATACTAGAATGGGAAATGGTGCCGAAAGCCTTTGCGAGGTCTAGGTAGGCTGTGTGGACCTCCTTTTCCTCATCTAATGCCTTAGTAACCATCTCAAAGAAGTCCACCAGGTTTAGGAAGCATGATCTGCCCTTAACAAAGCCAAACTGGGTAGGGTCCAAGGTTTGGAGGTTCCCAGTGTCTCTGTTAATGAGTTCCATGATGATGCATTCCATAGCCTTGGAGACCAGGCTAGTCAGGCTTATAGGGAGATAGTTCCCGGGGTCTGTTGTGGCTCCACCTTTGTGGAGCGGGATAACTGTTAATGTGCACCACTCTGTGGGTATGTAGCCTGTAGAGAGGCTGAGTTTGAACATTGTGTTTAGGTGAGGGGTTAGTCCATTTTGGAGCTCTTGTAGGACACAGCCTGGGACACCGTCCGGTCCCATTGAAGCTATGTTTTTGGCTTTGGATAGGGCTGTTTTAACCTGTGTCAGTGATTGATGGGGCCCTGCATTCTTCTGATATGGTTATGAGCCCTTTAGGGGGTGAGAGGGGGGTGAAGTTTGCACTAAACCTGTCTGCCAGAATGTTGGCAATATCAGTCGGTTCAGTGCATTTTGTGCCATTCTGCACTAACTCAGAGCAGATCTGAGAGTTTAAACTTAGGTTCTTGACATAGCTAAAGAATGCTTTGTGGTTATCTTTGGAGTCATTGGCAATTTTTCTTTTGAAACTTGCCTTGGATGATTTAATGAGGGATCGTAGTTTCTTGCTGATACTGATCAGGGATGTCTTTCCTTCTTGGGATTTTACTCTATTCTGTACTAGTTTCCTCCTTCTGTTGTATAGCTTGTTTATGGCAGGGGTCCACCAGACTGGTTTAATTTTCTGGGAGGAGTGAGTCTTGGTTTTACTTGGGATAGCACGATCCATGCATTCCTGCAGATGCTCATAGAGTGCCTTCACAAAGGTTTCAGCAGCTTGGACAGCATTGTCCTTTAGCATGGGGGCTGTGAACCTTTGCACCTCTGTCTTAAGCAATGTGAAGTTTGCTTTTGAAAAGTTTTTCATGGTGGTTTCCCTGATTGGGGGTGGGGGCGGAATGTGGATATCCAGAGTGATTAGTCTATGGTCTGATCTAACCAGCGAGGGGTTGACCTCCGGTGTGGAACACCGGTTGCCCATGTTGGTGATGACCAGGTCCAATATGTTATTCCCTCTGGTGGGGGTGTTGACCAGTTGATCCAGGGCATTCGAGTTTATAAATTCTAGAAAGCGTTGGGCAAGGGAGTTAGTACTTGAGTAGTTCTCCCAGTTTATGTTTGGGTAATTGAAATCACCCAGTATTGGGGTGTTTGGTAGGACCTTCATATTTCCCAGTGTCTCCAGAAATGCGGAATGTGGGTCCTGGGCCATGGTGAGTGATCTGTAGCAAGCTACAATATGGATTGCAGTTTTGCCCGTTGTTAGTTGCACATGGATGATCTCTGATGCATTGTGCTGCACCACTAACCTGGAGGTGTGGGTATCCTTGATGAATATGGGGTGCTCTCAGGAGCCTTAAACCAGGTTTCTGTTACTGCACAGATGTCGATGTTCTCCATAATGAGGAGTGCCTCGAGTGTGTGCATTTTGAGGTTTAGACTTCTGGTGTTGAGTAGCATTACCCTCAGTTTTTGGTTACTTGTGCTATTTATGGTGGTGGGTTTGTCTTTTGAGCCTTGCCTAACAAAGGCACTATGGGGGTGGCAAGAGCCTTGGCCAGTATTCGAAAGCCTAAGCATGACAGGTGCAAGCCATCTCTTGCAAAGCAACGTGGCTTGTCAGGCATGTCATCCCAGGTGGACAGATACTGGATCCCCTTTGAATGACACCAGAAACGTAGCCAATTGTTTAAATTGATCATTTTTTCTTTATACTGTGGCATCATTCTTGGTGAGGGCAGGATGCTACTCAGGGTCAGGGTCATCCAAAGAGAATGTTGAATGCTGCTTCTCCTTGTCATCCATTTCACATTATAGCATATAAAAAAGTTATTTATTTTATTATTATTAGAATATTTTTTATTGAAATTGGCTTTGTAGCCTTGTCAAGGTCTCATGAATATGCGGGAAAAAATGCTGGGCAAAGCTTTGCATTTTTCTGCTGTCTCAGTAAGCCAATTTCAATAAAAAGTATTCTAATAATGACAGAAGGACAACATTTCATTCTAAGTAAAATATTGTCCCTCTGTCATTAGCAAGACAATACACACACATACAAACACAAACATGTACTCTCTCGCATGTCTGTACATCATTTCCTTCACACACACACACACACACACACACACACACACACACACACACACACACACACACACACACACACACTCACCTCCCTACATCATTTCCTCCACACACACATGGAGTCCAAACACTCATATATTTACAAATACTGGCCATCCATACAATGTGGACTAAAACTATTCTAATATTATACCAGCATCTTTCCTCATTTCATACGTCATTTCCTCCACAGGCACACAAAGACACATGCACACACATACACACTTGGAGTAGGATGCGCTATACTATGAGCAGCCTTAAACGAGAAATGTGCACATACACACACACTGGGCCCAGAGACACAGCAATAAAAGACCGAAATAAAGCCAAGCTGCTCATCTGCGAAGATGTGACAGCACCACAGAGGGACAGAGCAGGATGCACTGTATTATAAGCAGCCTTAAACTAAAACTTACATAATTTCCTACACATACACACTCTCACACCCACACACATCCTTGAACAAAGGGAGACCAATTGGATTATCAGGCTACATAGGGATGCACCACCAGGGCTAAATGGTCCAGTCCCTTTAAAACCTTTTTTAAGAGGGCGGAGATTGTTCAAGTGATTTTTTATGTGATAGGTGTTTCTGAAACAGAGCAATGTATATAATGATGTTATTTTAATTTGTTTATTTGGTCTGAAGAAGTGCTCAGTGGAGCATGAAAGCGCTAACCGCATACTAATTAAAGTTTTATTTTATTATATCTGCCTTGGAGGTCCAGTGGATTTATTGGATTGTTTTAATTTATTTGTTGATTTCCACTGGTACCTTTATTTCCACAGTGGCATTATTGGTTTTTATGAAAAAAATATATTTTTTTAAAAGAATACTTTTTACTGAGTCGCTTTAAAAAGTAAACAACAACGAAGAAGAGTGAAAATTTTGGAAAAGAAACACAGACAAGCTGACTTCAGAAAAGTATTTGAGGTTGGTTTTGTTGACTCCTGCTACTTCTTCTGGTACCTCATTACCACAATCAGCACAACCAACCTCGAATGCTTTATTGAAATCAGCTTGTCTGTCTTTCTTTTGCAAAGTTTTCACTCTTCTCTATTTTTTTATCTTTTGACTCAATAAAAAGCATTCTTTTAAAAAAAGAAAATCTTTTTTTTTATATATTTTTATTTCTCTGTGAGACTGGGAGTTAAGTTGGTTATCCTTACCTGAAGAAGGCCTTGTTACTATCACCTGTGTTGACAACAAGCTTTACTTTGAATAAAGCTTTGCTTGTTTTGATTGTTTTAGTGAGTTCATCATATGTGGAGTTGACTTGATCATTGTTGTGCTGGACTGTATAAAGTTTGAAAATTGTGTATGTGCTTTTTTTGTACTGAAATATTTTTCTTATCTCACCCTTTAGGTTTACTGCAGAATTTCCAATAAATGAATGCCTAACTGGGATGAATTTATTGATGCACTTGTTTAAAATGTTTCAGAAAGCCGTGAGCAATTCATCAATAAGTTAAGGGTGGGATAGGGTTAATATATGGTCCTAGTTGACTGATGCAAGGAAACTGTTATGGCTTCATAGTCACTGTTTCAAAAATCCATAAATATGCTTCCATGTTTTTTTTAACTAGTTTTGGTTTTGATTGTATGAGCACAGCTGGCAGTACACTTCTATCCTGTGGGCATTTTCACCATCTGTGCAAGGGGATCCAATGTCTGTCTACCTGGGATGACATGATCGAAAGAAAGACCATGATGCTTTGTCAGAGATGACCTGCACCTGTTGCCCCTGGGATTCCGGATACTGGCTAAGGCTCTTACCACCCCTATAGTGCCTTTTTTAGGCAAGGTTCAAATGACAAACTCACCATCGTAGCAGGTATAAGCAAGCAATCAACACCTGTGCAGTGACGGAGACCTGGTTGTTCAAGGCTCTAGAGAGCACCCCTGCATTACCGGGCTATAACACATACCAAACCTTTCGGCCACCTAACCTGGACCAAAACACTAAAGAAGGAGGAGGCGTGTCCATATTCATTAAGCATATCCACACCTCCAAGCTAGTTGCTCAACATAATGCATCTGAAATTATTCAAGTGCAACTAACACTGGGCAAGACTGCAATCCAGGTTGTAGCTCATTATAGATCCCCCACCATGCCCCAGGATTCCCACTCTTCATTTCTTAAGATACTGTAAAATATTAATGTACAGCCCAATACCCTAGTAATGGGCAATTTCAACTATCCCACCATCAACTGGGAAAACTACTCATGTACTAACTCAATTGCTCAATGCTTTCTGGAATTCATAAATTCCAACTCCCAGAATCAGCTTGTCCATACCACCACCAGGGGCAGCAATATCCTGGATCTGGTCATTACCAATATGGGCAACCGATGTTCCACACCAGAGGTCAACTCCTCACTGGTCAGCTCCGACCACAAGCTAATCACCCTAGACATCAATATCCCGCCCCTACCCCCCCATTAAGGAAACCACCGTAAAAAAACTTCTCCAAAGCCAATTTCTTAAGACAGAAGTGGCAAGCTTCATGACACCATACAGACAGAAAATAGAGGTACAACTGCTGAATCCTATACAAATGCACTGTATATGCACATACATGAGTGCATGGATTGTGCCATCCCCAACATAACTAGACACAGGTCACCTCTGAGCAGTCTGAATGAGAGTGAGTAGAGGGACAGGGCTTTAGCCTATCTGTATAGTATAGGTGTTTGAGACCTTGGATTTTCTTGGTCAGGATCAGGTTATTTCCTTTTCATTTGCTGAAGTTCCTGTTCAGAATCTGTTTCTAAAGCCACATTGTCAACATACAGCTGCTTTGATCATCTGTCCTCTTCAACTTGTTTGCTAATGGAGTCCATCTCCAGTCTGAAAATTAATGGGCTCAGAGCTGAATCCTGATAGCTTCTGAGAAGTGCCAAAGTCTGCTCTTCAATGTTTTCCTTAGATCTGCTAGTTCTCTCCTCTCCTGCACTTTTACTATCTTATTAGTCTAGCACTTTACCATACCAGACTTCGTGTAGCAATTATTGTAGCACACTAAACATTCTACAAGGAAACAGCTCCAGTAATTATTAATGCCTACCCCTCCAGGTATGTCTAAAGGTCAGTTCCCTGTGCTTTCTCCTATTAACCTGGTGAGGTTGGGCATCCTGAAGCAATGAAGCAACTGCCTCGTGTATACCGACTACCCTCTCCTCTTACCTCGCAACACTTAGACTTGTGAGAGATGCACTTATATATCCAAACTGGAAGTCATGCACTCTCCAGCCAAGACTGGAATAGCTGGTCAAGAAGAGAAGGTCAACACTTGCACCATACCACATGGAACACATAGCCCTCCAGAACACACACCACAGCATTGCCGTCACATAAAAACACAAACCACAAACCCACCTTCATGGAGGCTCTAAATAAAAATCTACTCAAACAGCAAACTCCAAGGCAGAAATGCACTGAACCACCACAACACACCACTAATCATGAGACACACAACTCTCCTAAACAGTGTGGCACTCAACCAAAGCCCCTAAGGCAAAACAGCATGCCCAGCACAGTAGTCATAGGTGACTCGATAGTGAGGCACACTGATGTCCCACTCACTAGGGTGAATAAGGAGAAAGCAACAGTCAGCTGCCTGTCAGGTGCCAGGATCTGCCACATAACATATGCACTCAGGTCCCTCAACAACAGGTACAAATATGACTCTGTCATTGTACATGTGGGTGTCAATGACTTGAGACATACTTACCTGGACTACATGGAAAGAGACATGGAGGAGCTCTCGGACTATGTAGCCCAGGCAGGTATGACCCTAGCCCTGAGCAGCATCCTACCATCACCCAGAATGATACCAAAGTACAAGAAGAATAACTGATTTCAACAATTGGCTAAGTTTCTAGTGTCATTCTAAGGGGACTCAGTATCTGTTTGCCTGGGATGACATGACTGACAGACCTCGATGCTTTGCCAGAGATGGCCTGCATCTGTCACCCCTGGACTTCAGGATACTTACTCTTACCACCCCTATAGTGCCTTTTTTAGGCGGTGTTCCAAAGACTAAATTACCACCGTAACAGCTCCAAACAAATGCAATCTGAGGGTTTGCTCAACGCTAGAAGTCCAATTCTCAAAATACACTCACTCAAAGCACTCCTTAAAATGGAGAACATCGACATTTGTGCTGTAATAGAGACCTGCTTCAAGGCAGCAGAAAGCACCCCTGCACTACTAGGCTATAACTCATTCCATACCTTTCGGCCCCAGAACTTGGACCGAAGCTCCAAGGGTGGTGGTGTTTGCATATTCATAAAGGATGGGCACACCGCCAGACTGGTAGCCCAGCATAACGCATCAGAGATACTTCAGGTGCAGCTAACATTGGGTAAGACAGCGATTCAGGTCGTAGCCTGTTAAAGGTCCCCAACCATGTCCCAAGACTCACACTCCACATTCTTAAGCACCCTGGAGAATATTATGGCCCAACCTAAAACTCTCATACTGGGTGTCTTCAACTGCCCCTTCATTAAAAGGGAAAATTACTCATGTACCAATACACTTGCCCAACGTTTTCTGGAATTCATTAATTCCAATGCCCTGGACCAGTTTGTTCTAACCCCCACTAGAGGTAGCAACATCCTTGACCTGGTCATTACTAACATGGACCACCGTTGCCCTACACCAATAGTCAACCCCTCCCTGGTTAGTTCCAACCACAAACTAATCACCTTGGAAATCCACATCCCTCCCACCCCCCAATTCCCACAAAGGTAACCACCATGAAAAACTTCTCCAAATTTAACTTTGGGCTCCTAAAAACAGAGGTGGCTAATTTCACGTCACCCATGCAAATGGAGAATAGTTGCATGACTGCCAAATCATACACCAATGCACTGTACAAACATGTACACAAATGCATGGATCTCGCCATACCCAACAGAATCAACATGCTCTCCTCCAAAAAAAAGGAAGCCAATCTGGTGGTCCCCTGCCATAAACAAACTCTACAACAAAAGGAGGAAACTGATCTGGAATAAGGTGAAGTCCCAAGACTGGAAAAACTTTCTTATCAGCCACAACAAAAAGTTGAGATCCCTCATCAAATCCTCTAAAGCTAGCTATGAAAACAGAATTGCAGCAGATAGTAAAGACAACCACAAGGCCTTCTACAGTTACATAAAGAATCTCCATGGCAATACCCAGATTTGCTCTGAGCTACTGCACAACGGTACCTCCTATACCAAGCCAACAGATATTGCCAATATACTGGCCAGCAGATTCAGTGCCAACTTTACCCCCCCCAAAGAACCAATCACAATACCAGTAGATTGCCAGGCACCCTGTATTACTGCTGCATAGGTTAAAACAGCACTGTCCAAGGCCAAGAATACAGCTTCTATGGGACCTGACAATATCCCTGGCTGTGTTCTACATGAACTACAGAGTGAAGTGGCACCTCACCTGTGTGTCGTGTTCAATCACAGCCTCACCACAGGCTTTGCCTCTACCAAATGGTGCACTGCTATAGTCATCCCTCTCCACAAAAGAGGGGCAACTACAGACCCTGGGAACTATCACCATCATTAGCCTGACAAGTCTGACATACAAAGCTATGGAACGCATCATCACAGACCTAATAAACAAGGATATAGGGAATCTCCAAACTCTGGATCCCTCACAGTTTGGTTTTGTGAAGGGCAGATCATGCCTGCTCGACTTGGTCGACTTCTTTGAGCCAGTCACCAGAGCTGTGGATGAAAGCAAAGTGGTTCATACAGCCCACCTTGATCTGGCTAAGGCCTTTGATACCATTCCCCACTCAGGAATCATAGAAAAACTCACTAAGCTAGGCATCAACCTCTGTATCACTAGGTGGGTTGCAAACTGGCTCACAGATAGAACCCATAGTGTGAAAGTCAGATTGCTGACCAGTCACGAGTGGAGTCCCACAGGGATCGGTCCTGGGTACTCTCCTGTTTGGTATCTACTTCTCAGAAGTCCAGGCCAACACGAAGGGACTCTGGCTGACGAAGTTTGCAGATTATTGCAAGTTGATGTTGACAGCCTACAGAAAGGCCTCACTGAGACCAACGGCTGGTGTCAGAACCATGGCCTTAAGCTCAGTGCCAAAAAAAGTGTCGTCATCCCCTTTGGGAAAAAAAACAGTTCCCTTAAATTACCACATCGATGGTAATCCACTGAACACAGAAGACATTACAAGAGATCTGGGAACACAGGTTGACAGCAACCTCTCTTTTGACCACCACATTGCCACTGTGGTCAGAAAGTCCTTCTATGTGGCACATCTCATTACTAAGGGTTTTGCATCCAGGAAGAAGAAGGTCATTGTCTCCCTCTACTCGTCCCTCTTCAGGCCAGTCATTGAGTATAATGCCCCATTTGGCATGTACCTCACTGGACACCTGCAACAACTGGAGAGGCCACAAAAGTACCTCACAAAGAGAATCCTAGGCCTTAAACACATGTCCTATATGGACAGACTCAAAAAACTCCTACTATTCTCTGTCTCATATCGCCTACTTAGAGGCGATCTCTGCTTGACTTACAAAGCCATGTCTGACCCAGCTCTGTTAGAAATGCTTTATCTAAAGAAATCACAATCCCTCCACACCACACACTCCAGAGACCTCAACCTCATTACCACAATCAACAGAACGTGCTGGAGGGACAGGTTCATAACCCAGAGACTGCCCATGCTATGGGATAGACTTCCCATACATGTCAAACAGAGCACCTCACTGGCCCTCTTCAACAGAAATCTTGATGAGTGGATGGGAAATAGAAAATTCACCCCGGGGATCACCGCAGTGGCTCTAATCGACAGAGGCACTGGGAACTAAGGTCGGGTGGCATGAAGCCAGGGTAATCCTACGGGCTAGGCTTGTAAAGGCTCCAGGGCAATTAGCCTAGTACACACCTATGAGCCTATGAACCTATGATACATCATGTCTCCCTTTGACCTCACTATATGAGTCAAAACACTGTTCATACTTTGTCACTGGGTACTTGTACTTAGCTTGCACTAATTTTACTAATGATTTGGGGAATTTGGACTATTACAGGAATGCCAAAACCAGTTTTCTTGGGAACTTGTCACATGTATTCTCCAAGTCTAGGAATGTCCATTTGGACTCCGTCCTTATCTCCAGCCTCTTATCTACGGTCTGCCTCACTGCAAACACCAAAATCACAGCGCTGCATCTTAATCTGAATGCAAACTGCTCATCTCCAATCTTACCTTCTATTACTCTGCAACACTGTATACTTTTTTTTATAATCATATCCACCTCTTCTGTACTTTCATGCAGTGTGACAGGAGTTTTGATACTGCTACACTGTCCAAAGTTGTAAAAGTCTCCTTTGTTCTTGTACATGGCCACTAAAATGCTTACTCTCTCATCATCTGGAATATACCCCTTCCTCTTCATATTGCTATTAGTACTCTCGGGTGCTATTTTAACCCTCACTCAACATATTTATCACATCTGCCATATGAGCTTGCTACTTTCCCTGACTTCATTCTCCTCAGAACGGTTCTTATTTTTCTGGGGTAGGCTCTTCTTCTTTCATCATAGGTTTTGTACATGTCAGTACCACTTTTGTGATATTTTCTTCATTCAGAAGCTGCAGGAAGCACTCCTTCCCTCTATTGTTCATGTCCTGTGAACTAGTAAACAGGTTGCTTTTGGCATTCTTTGTGAATGTTTCTAAAACCACCTGGAACTACAAAGTTAATACATTTGTTTTCAGTTGCTCTAACTGTCTCAGTAGTGTTTAACACCTCTCTGATGCATTTATTCATTTGTTTGAATTTATCAGTTTTTCAGCCTGCCCTTGTTAAAGAAATGCCATCTGTTTTTTCACTGCACTGGCCTTTTGTTTTAACAGTATTCTGATATTCCCTAATCTCATCTACTACTGCAAAAGCTGTTCTGAGTTTGCTAAACTTCTCCTGAATCTGCCAACATATTTTTAAGTTTTGCAAATGTTTTCTGTGTTGTTCTCTTACACTGTACACTTTTTCTGTAGTTTGCTCAACATTTCTCGGGATTAGTGAACTTATTTCCAAGGATTCCTAATACTGCAGGAATTCTGTAAAGCATTTGTTAATGCACTTGAACTCAAAACCAGTTTGTTTTACATTAAGAGGGTTCTTTTGCACTCTGTTGGGAGAAGGGCTGAATTCAACCCATCCATGTTGGAAACTGCTGGTTTAAAGTTTATTGTGTTTTTACCTGACTGGCCTGAGGGATTCATCATCATAGTCAGCCTCCTTTTTTCCCCATTTTCTACATGTGGGTTGGGATATTGTGTTAACTGCCACTGTCTCTCTTGATTCGATGCCACACTCCTGTCTTCTTCGACACTCATGTCTGACTGTTGCAGATCTTCTTTCACACAATCCATCCACCTCTTTGCTGGACATCCTCGCTTCCTCTTACCTTCTTCTTGTCTGTCCCAAATCATCTTCCCTAGATTGTCTTCTGCTTTTCTGCACATGTGCTAACCACTGTAATCCGTCTCTGATTTTTTTCTGCAACTGGAGCTACTTTGGCTTCTGCTCTTATGTCATCATTTCTTTGTCTGTCTCACAGTATGCATACTACCACCATTCCCAGACACTTAATTTCCATCACTTCTATCTTGTTCATCTGCTCTGCCTTTACTGCCAGGTCTGGAGAGATTCTAATGATATCCAAAGCATCCACTAACAAAATCTAAAACATAAGTACTTTTCGAGTTTTCTTTGCACTTTGCTCACTGTATTTTATCATTTTGCTGATTTTTACTGTATTTTTCTGCGCTTTAAAAAAAAGCTGTTCTTTTGCCTTAAGTAGCTTGTACACAGCATAGACTAGATTCAGATTTGCTGAATCTAGACAGTATTGTTACACTTGAGCACTATTCCAGCCATTACAAGGGCCCTGCCTGCACCCTTGTGGCAGAAGTGTGTAGTCTGAGTCTCATCTGATTTGGAGATTACTGGAGGAAAAGCTCACTGTGTACTTTTCCTTTGGTAGTTTAGCTTAAAAGTCTCCTATTTCACCTGTATTTAAGCATGGTGTTTGAGCATAGCTGTGCATCACTCAATGGGGTTCAGCAGTGCCCTTTACAGGAATAAACACCTTGAAAGACAAATTTCTCCTAGACATCTGTTAGAGAACCCTCTCAAGCTTCCCTGCTGCATTGCAGGAAAATCAGTTGCGCACTAGCTTGTGACATTAACAGAACATGCTTGAGAAACAGATAAATAAACTACCAATTCACATGAAGTACAGCACCTCCTTAACCCTAATCAAGCACAACCTAGACAATTGGATGGAAGACTGTATATTCACCCCTAGGGGGCTGGCAACTATATCCCTCATGGACAGAGGCAGTCAGTGCTGCTCATAGACTCACTCTGCAAATAACGACCATGTAAGCAACGTCAAATAGGGAGCATGGGTATAACATGACTAGGCTTGTAAAGGCCCTAGGACCATTAGCATGGGTATAACATGACTAGGCTTGTAAAGGCCCTAGGACCATTAGCATGGGTATAACATGACTAGGCTTGTAAAGGCCCTAGGACCATTAGCTTGGGTATAACATGACTAGGCTTGTAAAGGCCCTAGGACCATTAGCTTGGGTATAACATGACTAGGCTTGTAAAGGCCCTAGGACCATTAGCATGGGTATAACATGACTAGGCTTGTAAAAGCCCTAGGACCATTAGCTTGGGTATAACATGACTAGGCTTGTAAAGGCCCTAGGACCATTAGCTTGGGTATAACATGACTAGGCTTGTAAAGGCCCTAGGACCATTAGCATGGGTATAACATGACTAGGCTTGTAAAGGCCCTAGGACCATTAGCTTGGGTATAACATGACTAGGCTTGTAAAGGCCCTAGGACCATTAGCATGAGTATAACATGACTAGGCCTGTAAAGGCCCTAGGACCATTAGCTTGGGTATAACATGACTAGGCTTGTAAAGGCCCTGGGACCATTAGCATGGGTATAACATGACTAGGCTCGTAAAGGCCCTAGGACCATTAGCTTGGGTATAACATGACTAGGCTCGTAAAGGCCCTAGGACCATTAGCATGGGTATAACATGACTAGGCTTGTAAAGGCCCTAGGACCATTACCATGGGTATAACATGAATAGGCTTGTAAAGGCCCTAGGACCATTAGCATGGGTATAACATGACTAGGCTTGTAAAGGCCCCAGGACCATTAGCTTGGGTATAACATGACTAGGCTTGTAAAGGCCCTAGGACCATTAGCTTGGGTATAACATGACTAGGCTTGTAAAGGCCCTAGGACCATTAGCATGGGTATAACATGACTAGGCTTGTAAAGGCCCTAGGACCATTAGCTTGGGTATAACATGACTAGGCTTGTAAAGGCCCTCGGACCATTAGCTTGGGTATAACATGACTAGGCTTGTAAAGGCCCTAGGACCATTAGCATGGGTATAACATGACTAGACTTGTAAAGGCCCTAGGATCATTAGCTTGGGTATAACATGACTAGGCTTGTAAAAGCCCTAGGACCATTAGCTTGGGTATAACATGACTAGGCTTGTAAAGGCCCTAGGACCATTAGCTTGGGTATAACATGACTAGGCTTGTAAAGGCCCTAGGACCATTAGCTTAGGTATAACATGACTAGGCTTGTAAAGGCCCTAGGACCATTAGCTTGGGTATAACATGACTAGGCTTGTAAAGGCCCTAGGACCATTAGCTTGGGTATAACATGACTAGGCTTGTAAAGGCCCTAGGACCATTAGCTTGGGTATAACATAACTAGGCTTGTAAAGGCCCTAGGACCATTAGCATGGGTATAACATGACTAGGTTTGTAAAGGCCCTAGGACCATTAGCATGGGTATAACATGACTAGGCTTGTAAAGGCCCTAGGACCATTAGCTTGGGTATAACATGACTAGGCTTGTAAAGGCCCTAGGACCATTAGCTTGGGTATAACATGACTAGGCTTGTAAAGGCCCTAGGACCATTAGCTTAGGTATAACATGACTAGGCTTGTAAAGGCCCTAGGACCATTAGCTTGGGTATAACATGACTAGGCTTGTAAAGGCCCTAGGACCATTAGCATGGGTATAACATGACTAGGCTTGTAAAGGCCCTAGGACCATTAGCTTGGTTATAACATGACTAGGCTTGTAAAGGCCCTAGGACCATTAGCTTGGGTATAACATGACTAGGCTTGTAAAGGCCCTAGGACCATTAGCTTGGGTATAACATGACTAGGCTTGTAAAGGCCCTAGGACCATTAGCTTGGCAACCTCTGATGAACCAAGGAATGGTGCCTAATGACTTTCTTCATTCTTTTTCTGTCTTTGCCTTGCAACCTGGTAGGATTTTCTTTCAGTCATCTGCTGAGTTACTTTCTAGAAGCTGGTATGAGTGCTTTCTTCTTTGCTATTGTAACTGTTCTCTTAGCATCTTTGTTAGCTAACCAGTGTTCTTTCACAGTCTGGTCCATTCTCTCTCTCTCTCCCCATTTTTCCTGTACTCCTTTCCTTGAATTCCTGGACTTACATTCCACCATCAGCTTTCCTTGAGTAACTTATTTCCATACCTGGCCTTGCTGCATACCTGTTCTGTTGTCTTCACGCATGCTGTTTTGAGACGCTGCCATTCTTCTTCAATTTCACCTATTTCCTCATCTTCTTGAGGTGCTAGAGCCCTGAGTATTTCTTTGAACCCTTGTGCTTCTCTCCAGTCAAGTTCCAGGTCTTCCGGCTAGTCCCTTTTGACCTTAGAGCCTTCTCTGGTCATAGCTTGCAGTTGATTGTGGCAACCAGTAGTTTATGCTGTGGGCCAGCTGTTTCACTAGAGACAATTTCTGCAATCTCGGATTCTACCCCAGTCCCTTTTCCTTACTAAGAGGAAGTCTACCCGAGGTGCTTGACCATGTGACTCTCTCTCTTGGTGAATCACGTGTTGGCCACCATCAAACCATTTGCAAGACAGAAGCTTAGAATGGCCTCTCCTTCTTTATTCTTGTTGCCCCACCTATAAGGCCCTATGCCTGTTCTGTCTATCCTGATATAAGCATTCAGGTCCACCATTATCAACAGCAACTCATTTTGACCTGGGTCATCTAGCAAATCCTGCAACTGTTGTCTGAATGCACTCTTTTCTTCACTAAAGTAATGCTGCTATAGGAAACAGGTTGAAATCATGAAAATAGCCCTATATCTACACTGGTGTCTGACTGCCATGAATGCATCACTCATTCTGACATCCATGCCTTCAAATGAGTCTCCCTCACCACAATTCCTATACTAATTCTAGTCTGACTTCCTCCTAAGTTGTATACTCTGGATCCTAGGCCAAGTGGTTTTGCTGCACTGCCCTTCCACCTTGTCTCTTGAACACACAGGATGTCCAGTATCTCCTATCATGTCCAAAAATACATATTGTAAAAAGCCTTAATTCACGTTGGCACTTTGACTGGTTTTACATCCAGCTTTCAGTCAACGGAGGTATCCCACGTAAACCACGTTCGGAAACTGCTGGCTGTAGCAAACTGACCCAGGGCTGCTGGGTCAAGAGACACACAGACACCTCCTGCCATTAGCATAAATCCCTGGCACTGGTTCATAGGTAGGTACTAGGCTATCGGCCCTAGGGCCTATACAAGCCCAGCCAAAAAGGTACCCTGGCTTTTGCCATCCAAGAAAATTATTTTTTTGTGCCACTGTCGAGCAGAGCCACGGAAGTGATCCCCAGAGTGAATTTCCTATTTCCCATTCAATCATCAAGATTTTTCTTGAAGAGTGCGAATGAGGAGCTTTGTCGGATATAGATAGGTAGTTTATTCTAGAGTATGGAAAGTCTTTGGGACAGGAATCTATCCCTCCGGCATGTTCTGTTTACTGTGGTGACAAGGTTTAGGTCCCTAGAGCGTGTAGCTTGGAGGGATTGGGATTTCTTTAAGTGGAGCATGTCCAACAGCTCTGGATTTGACATAGCTTTGTATGTTAGGCAGAGATCACCTTTGAGTAGGTGATATGCGACAGAGTAAAGCTGGCATTTTTTGAGACAGTCTGCGTAGGGCATATGTTTGAGGCTGGTAATCCTCTTTGTGAGGTACTTCTGTGGCCTTTCCAGTTGTTGCAGATGTCTTGTGAGGTACAAACCGAAAGGGGCATTGTACTCTATAATGGGTCTAATGAGTGATGAGTAGAGGGGAACAGTGACCTCTTTTTTTCTGGATGAGAAACCTTTTGTGATGAGGTGTGCCATGTAGAAGGCTTTCCTGACTACTGTGGTGATGTGATTATCAAAGGAGAGACTACAGTCCACCTGTGTCCCAAGGTCTCTTATCACACTTTCGGTGTTAAATATACTACCGCCTATGTTTTAGTTCATGGGTACAGAGCTTTTACCAAAGGGGATGACAATGCACTTTTTGGCATTGAGCTTAAGGCCATGGCTTTGACACCAGGCATCTGTCTCAGTGAGGCCCTTTTGTAGGATGTCCACATCGTTAGGAATTTCGATTATGGCTCCTAGTTTGCAGTCATCTGCAAACTTCATTAGCCAAAGACCTTCTGTGTTAGCCTGTACTTCAGAGAAGTAGATACCAAACAGGAGAGGACCCAGGACTTGAACCCTGTGGTACTCCACTTGTCACTGGTCTGAAGTCGGACTTGGAGTCTGCTACTTTCACAGTGTGGGTTCTGTCAGTGAGCCAGTTGGCAACCCATCTTGTGACATAGGGATTTATACCTAGTTTAGTGAGTTTATCTATAATTCCAGAGTGTGGGATGGTGTCGAAAGCATTGGCAAGATCTAGATAGGCTGTGTGAACCACCTTACCCTCTTCTACAGCTTTGGTGACTGCTTCAAAGAAGTCTATCAGGTTTAGGAGACATGATCTGCCTTTTACAAACCTGAACTGCATGGGGTCCAGAGTTTGGAGATTACCAATGTATTTGTTTATAAGTTCCATGATGATACGTTCGATGGCCTTGCAGACCAGGCTTGTCAGGCTAATGGGGCGGTAGTTCCCAGGGTCCGTGGTGGCTCCCCCCTTGTGGAGTGGGATAACTGTTGCCGTGCGCCATTCAGTGAGCACAAAGCCTGAGGTGAGGCTATGATTGAACATGGTACTTAAGTGGGGTGCCAGTTCATTCTGTAGTTCATGTAGAACGCAGCCTGGGATGTTGTCTGGTCCCATGGATGCTCTGTTCTTGGCTTTGGAGAGTGTGATTTTTACCTGCACAGCTGTGATTACAGGAACTTTGCATTCTTCCAGTATAGTGATGGGCTCTTTAGGGGGTGAGAGGGGGGTAAAATTAGCACTGAACCTATCTGCCAAAATGTTGGCAATATCAGTTGGGTCTGTATATTTAGTGCCATTGTGCTGTAACTCAGAGCAGATCTGAGTGTTGCCATTGAGATTCTTGACATAGCTATAGAATGTTTTGTGGTTGTCTTTAGAATCAGTGGCGATTTTGTTTTCATAACTAACTTTGGAAGATTTTAGTAGGGATCGCAGCTTCTTACTGAGGCTGACCAGGGAGCTCCTCCACTCATGGGATTTTATTCTCTTTTGTAACAGTTTCTTCCTTCTGTTGTACAGTTTGTTTATGGCAGGGGGCCACCAGATTGGCTTCCTTTTTTTGGAGGATAGTGTCTTGGTTTCATAGTTTCATAGTATAGTACTAGGCTATCTGCCCTGGGGCATTTGTAAGCCTAGCCACAGTGATGTGGCTTTTGCCACCCCATGAAATGGTACAAAAATGTACAGAATAAATCTAGAATACTGTGCCTCTGTCTAGTAGTGACACAGTGAAGGTCCCCTTATATAATAGAATTAGTTTACTGTGCCCCTGTCTAGCAGTGACACAGACGTGAACCCCTGGGGTAAACTTACGATCTCCCATCCACTCATCAAGATTTCTCTTGAAGAGAGTCAGTGAGGGACTCTGCCTAATACGAACTGGGATCCTGTTCCAAAGCATGGGAAGCCTCTGGGTTATGAATCTATCCCTCCAGCATGTCCTTTTCATACTTGTGTTCTGTTTGGGGTAGTATGATCCATGCACTCGTGTAAGTGCTTATAAAGTGCAATTGTGTAGGATTCAGTAGTCGTAACTGCATTGTCCATCTGCATGGGTGTCATGAAGTTCACCACTTCTGTCTTAAGAAGCATGAAGTTGGCTTTGGAGAAATTTTTTAGCGTGGTTTCCTTAATGGGGGGTGGAGGCAGGATGTGGATATCTAGGGTAATTAGCTTATGGTCGGATCAGACCAATGAGGTGTTGACTTCAGGTGTGGAACACCGGTCACTGATGTTGGTAATGACTAGATCTAGGATATTGTTGGTATCATTACTACGAACCCCTTACCACAATGTTAATTAAAGCAACATAGATCCTGCCTTCTCTCTCCCACTTTCTCTCTGTTTTCTACAGTAAACTCTTAGTTTTAAGTCTAATCACAACTGGTTGTACAAAAGTTAAACTACTCTTTTATTTTGAATGTTACACTGGTTGTACAAAAGTTAAACTACTCTTTTATTTTGAATGTTACCTCTTACAAAATAACATACATACAGAAATCTTCAAACTAAATCAACATTATCTAAAGGCCAGTTGTCTCTGTGCTGTAGATCTACAACTGGGCATTCTTGATTCCTTTTCTGTCAGGTGAAGCCACTTGAATAGGGAAGTGCCTGGGACGGTTTTCCCATTAAAAACAATAGTCCAACATAGCTGTTTTAATCCTGCTGTTATTAATATTTTTGAGCTGTTGTTTTATCTGCACATTGCCCACTGTTAGGAATTTAAATACCACAACTAATAAATAAAAAATACATAAATAAAGTATTTTGCATTCAGTTTACTTCATGGAAGTGGCAGTGATTTAACTTTCCTCAGCAACTGACCCTTACACATACATCATGCATGCCGGTGGGGGAGGGGAGCTATTGGTTAGCACACAAAGAATCTTCTCATAGCTAAAATTAAACAGCTGTCATCTATTTTTCTAACTCATTTGCCTCCACATGGAGAAAACAAGGAAAAAACGTTGGGTGGGCATTATAAACAATTACACCATGTTATATGTTGCTAAATATCAATCAGTCAGTCAATCAATAAATAAATATATTGGTTGATTCAATGTTTCAGTGGGGCATTGTAATCTCTGGTTTATACTTCATGCCTTTAACTTTCTATTGTTTAACATTTCACAATGCCAAAAGCATAATAAACTTCACTAAATGCAAGAAACCTTGACTATACTTAATACTTATATTAAATTCTTAAAAAAAATATTTACTATGATCATTTTTTTTGTTACGGTTTCTCAACACTAATGCAGGAAGTGGAACTGTTGCACAATTGACAGGAAACTGTGTTTCAGATGTACAGCAACAGTTTCCTGTCACCATGTTCAGCTACCAAAACAGACTAAAAGTAAAACTACTTTACATGACCAAAAGTGGTAAGCAGGTCTGAGATGTAAATCATTGAGAACATTACTGTACTGGTCTCACACTGATCCCTAGTTGTCATAATGTACCAAACAAGTAGTTAAAGATTAATTTTAATCCAGACTTCCAACAATGCAGTTTAGCTCACTAGGCAACATAATTTCCTTATGTTATAGAACATGAGTAAAGTAAAAAATAACTGGTTTTATGTAACTACAAAAAATGCACTCATCTATCACCTGAACTGGGTGACTTCCTAACACTTTCTTTTACCACTCACAGTAAAAATAATAATAACCTCACCATCTGTACCATGACAGAATCCCAATATTTCATGGTTTAGGAGTGTGGGTCATGGTAGGAGTTACTTACTACAAGCCAGAGCATTTGCAACCGTAAGCTTTGCCAACACAGGCAAACTTCACTTGCCAGGAGTAAACTATGGAATAGTATGCAGCCACACCATGAGGCTGCTAATTGAACTGTGTTTAGTTATACAATACCTATAGCTATTTTACTGATGAGCAAACAAAACAATCAATTAAGTGATTGAAATTATCAGCAGGAGCTGCAGACCCCAGACCAAACCTGGACAATCAGGAATATATTTAAAATTGCTGAACTTTATTTCCACTTTACACAACACACTCAAACAATGCAAAGCATTTTCTCTGCAAAATGCAAAGACTTCATCAGAATTATATTAAACTACACAGCCACACCTTATATATCCTACTTCCATGCTATCACTTTCTGTGACATTTGTTATAAATAACAAGTGTTGACCTCATTCCACAGTGCTGCAGAATGGCTCCTTCCAGGTTTCACTGCTGACAGAAAGACTTCCTTTCCTCCAGTCCACATCCAAAGATAATGGCACTCACATGACTCAACCCCTTGTAACATGCTTCTTCTTTTCTGTCTTTTTTCTTAAAGTCTCATACTCAGACAGCCTTTTCTTCATTTCAGCCTCTGTTTTTTGCAGTTTTATCAACTAATCTGATAATATGTTAAACTTATTCCATTTTTGCAGCCTTTTATTTGAGTTGATATAAGTCTTCAGTGTTTTGCGTATTTTAATCAGCTCTGAGCACATTTAACTTATTTTTTACCTCTAGATTAATGGAAGCCATGTCTTGCACCAAAGTTAAGCTTGAACTGATTTTTGCTGAACAGCTGCAGGATTCTTCCATGTTAAGTGTTTTCTGTTTGCTTTTTCTAGTTGATTTCCTTTCAGGATCTCTTAGTTTCTTTTTTTGCTGGCATCTCAGCAGTGTGCTTGATAGCCAGTAACTGAATTTTACTCAAGCTGACAATATCACTGGCTGTTGTTTCTCAGTTTCTGTTTTCACACTGGGAGTGCTGAAGTTAAGCTGTTGATCAGTGTCCGGCCATCTTGGAATTTCTCCAAGTGTTTACTCCTGAGCTCTAGTAATGAAAGCTAAAACACTACTCTCAATTTCAAAGTTTGTTCTTCCTCACCTCTTTCTTTCCCATATGAATTAGATAATCATTTTCCCAAAGAGCTAGAGATGGAGAGATTAGATAAATTATAAATAAGTCAAAGTCTTGTTTTAGAATGCACAACTACATACTTCCCTGAAGGCTTTCAATTAAATGAAAAATACATGTACAGAGCTTGGGGACTGATGTCTGGTTATCAAAATCCCTTCCTATACTGTCTGGCTTTATGGTGCAAAAGGATAGAGCCATTACTGCACTCCTGGTAACCAGTGTTCAATTAGCAGTCACAGAACTGGAGGAACCAGGAATAGAGGGGGAGGAGATAAAAGGCAAGGCCCACTCACCTCTACCACAGGGTGGAGAGGGTCAAACACACACAAGGACACAAGCCAGTGTGATTTCCTCATCTGAAGATAAGAGAATGACCACTGCTCATACTTCCTGAGAGGAGGCAGGGCTGCTTGGAGGTACATTCCTTGCGGAAATAATGGAAACAGACTCCATGATCAGCCTTTTGCACAACTTCATCGGAGGTTGTGCTGAATATGTGCTAGAAGTTAGGGCCACCAAGCAAGAAAGGCCAAACTACCTCTGATGACTGACTGAATGATGGCCTAGCCTGACTTGCTCTCCTCCGGGTGGCAGGAAATTAACAGATCAATTGAGTGGAAAGGGTATTAACAGATCAATTGAGTGGAAAGGGTTGATGACTGGCAGTGGCAGGTAGGGGAAATAAAACAGCAAAAACATATATATATATATATATATATATATATATATATATATATATATATATATATACACATACATATACAAAAATATCTATAATATATGTGTATATACAGCTGCATATCTTGTGGTTGAATGAGTGTTTTACAGATAGCAACCCACAGCTGCATCAAATGTGTTTTGGTTCAAATATACGGTTTGTCAAAGTGTGCATTTACTGAATGGAGGTCAATTGTATATGCAGATAAAGGAGGTTTGTGTGTTTTTTAATGCTGAAACTTTTGGATATATCAAAAGTTTCAGCATTAAAGGTTAGGAGGGAGAACGTGATTGTATGCAGGTTAGAGTTATGTTAAGGGTTAGGTAAGGGGATAATTTAGCATAGTGGTTAAGCATCAAACCAGTCTTGTGTAGTGACAGAGCTGTGTAAAGGTTTTTCTAAAGTAAGGTACATACTTAGGGTTCAAGGTAGCATGCATTACCAAAGTGGATCAGGACAGCTGACCACCTGCTCCCCCTTAATAATACATGCTAACTTTAACCCTGTACCTTACCTTAGGAAAAAAACCTTTCTGAAACACTATCACGTTTCAGGCAAATTTAGTCTATGTGTCATGATGGCATTTTTCTGTAAGATCTCAAAAGTATTCTTTTGTGATCTATTTGTATTTTGATATATTGGGTCTTTTAAAACAATGTGCGTCAAGACAAATGCAGCAGTGAGGAATGACAAAATGTGTTTTCTTTTTTATTAGTTACCTCAACCCATATGTACACACATTATATATATTTGTGTGCATGCGTGTGTATGTATGATATTCCAAACTAAAAAATGAACCTGACAACCACAGCACCCAACTCTGGCAAGGATTAATAAAGAATTCCCTATCATATGATAAGAGGTATCTACTATACAGAACTAAAATCCAATACACTTTTCCATAGTGCAGAATGAATAAATTAATTCTAAA